>NC_088217.1:4697509-4847509 GCF_036934945.1 Oncorhynchus masou masou
AAAAAACAGAGGTGGCAGAACAGAGTAGTCGGGTTGAGGTGTCGGCTTTGAGGATAGCCTGAAGGTAGGGACAGGCAGTTCATCTTGCTGCTCCGTAGGCAAGTACCAAGGTCTTGTAATGGATGTGAACTTCGACTGGAAGCCAGTGGAGGGTGCAGAGGAGCGGGGTGACACGGGAGAATTTGGGAAGGTTGAACACCAGGCGGGCTGCAACGTTCTGGATGAGTTGCAGGAGTTTGATTCCACAAGCAGTGACACGCAAAAACAATGTTCTACAGGACATGTTAAACCGTTTTGTGTCCGTCTACCTTGACGACATCCTGTTTTTTTCTCCGTCGGCCCAAGAACATGTTCTTCATGTCAGGCAGGTCCTTCAACGCCTCCTGAAGAACCAATTGTTAGTGAAATCCGAGAAGTGTGAGTTCCACCGCTCTACAATCACCTTTCTGGGTTATGTCATTGCTGAAGGTAATGTCCAGATGTACCCTGGAAAGGTGAAAGCAGTGGTGGATTGGTCTCAACCAACGTCCAGGGTGCAGTTGCAACGATTCCTAGGCTTTGCTAACTTCTACCTCCGTTTCATTCGGGGTTACAGCACCCTGGCAGCCCCCCTCTCTGCACTCACCTCCCCCAAAGTACCGTTCACATGGTCTCCAGCTGTCGACAAAGCCTTTGCGGACCTGAAGCATCGGTACGCAACAGCACCCATCCTCATCCATCCGGACACGTCTTGTCAATTTGTGGTAGAGATTGATGCTTCTGACATTGGTGTGGGGGCCATCCTGTCCCAGCGATCTACCCAGGACCAGAAGCTTCATCTCTGTGCCATCCTGTCCCATCGTCTCAATCCTGCAGAGAGGAACAACGACGTAGGCAACCGAGAACTCCTGGCGGTCAAGATGACGTTGAAAGAATGGAGGCACTGGCTGGAAGGAGCAGAACAGCCATTCTTGGTCTGGACTGACCATAAAAATGTGGGATATCTCCGTACAGCCAAGCGCCTTAACTCCAGGCAGGCTTGGTGGGCTCTCTTGTTTACTAGATTCAACTTCATCATTTCCTACCGCCCAGGGTCCAAAAATGTTCTCTCCCGCCTATACAGTTCCTCTGCCACACCCTCGGTCTCCAAAACCATTCTCCCTACCTCATGCCTTGCAGCCACAGTAGGTTGCGGTATTGAGACCCTGGTTTGCAAGGCTCAATGCTCCCAGCCTGGATCTGAAGGGGACCCGGCTAACCGGCTGTTTGTCCATAACTCAGTCCGGTCCCGGATCCTGGAATGGGCTCATTCCTCCAGGCTAAACCTGTCATCCAGAGTCCCGTCATACCCTAGCATTCCTCCGACAATGTTTCTGGTGGCCCACAATGGTTCCTGACGTCTCTGCCTTTGTCGCCGCATGCACGGTGTGTGCCCAGAACAAGACTCCACGGCAAGCTCCTTCTGGCCTTCTTCAGCCACTACCTGTTCCCTGGTCTCATATCTCTCTGGACTTCGTCACTGGGCTTCCCCCGTCTGATGGCAACACCGTCATTCTGACAGTGATGGATTGGTTCTCTAAGGACGCTCATTTCATCCCTTTCCCAAACTACCTTCTGCCAAGGAGACGGCCCAGCTCATGGTGCAGCATTTCTTCCAGATCCATGGACTCCCGGTGGGCGTGGTTTCCGACCAGGGTCCTCAATTCTTTTGGAAGGCGTACTGCACCCTAATTGGGGCGTTGGCCAGCCTATCCTCCGGATTCCATCCCCAATTGAACGGCCAGTCGCAGCGAGCTAACCAGGACCTGGAGACCACCCTAAGATGCCTGATCTCAACCAACGCCACTACCTGGAGCTGACAACTGGTCTGGGTGGAGTTTGCTCCGAACACCCTTCCCTGTTCAGCAATGGGACTCTCCCCTTTTGAGTGCTCCATGGGGTATCAACCTCCGCTCTTCCCAGAACAAGAACCGGAGTTTAACGTACCCTCGGTCCAGATGTTCGTCCGCCACTGTCGACGTATCTGGAGAAGAGCTCGGGAGCTCAAGACCAACTCCAGGTACCGTCAACAAGCGCCGGACTCCAGCTTTCCGCTACCGCATTGGGCAGAGGGTATAGCTTTTCACATGGGACCTGCCCTCTGCTGGTAGTCCCGCAAAATGTCACCCCATTTCATTGGTCCGTTTCCCATCTCTAGAGTCCTTATTTCGACTGCTGTCCATCTCTTGTAACCCCGTACCCTCCGTATTCACCTTATGCTCCATGTGTCTAGGATTAAGCCCGTGTCTCACAGTCCTTTGTCTTCTGTCTCCAGCCCCCCCCACCCCACCCCTCCCGTGTCATTGATGGCAAACTGGCATACAGGGTGAGATGTCTCCAGTACCTGGTTGACTGGGAGGGTTACGGCCCGGAGGAGAGGTGCTGGGTTCCTGCTAGAGTCATCCTGGATCCAGCCCTCATCGCCGACTTCCACAGCCGACACCCTGGTCAACCAGGTATCAACCAGGTGAGGTGGCGTCCCTAGGGGGGGGGGGGTACTGTCACGCCATGATCTGTTTCACCTGTCCTTGTTATTGTCTCCACCCACTCCACGTGTCACTTGTTATCCCTGGTGTATTTATCCCTGTGTTTCCTGTCTCTCTGGGCCAGTGTATTTATCCCTGTGTTTCCTGTCTCTCTGGGCCTGTGTATTAATCCCTGTGTTTCCTGTCTCTCTTGGCCTGTGTATTTATCCCTGTGTTTCCTGTTTCTCTGGGCCAGGTTATTTATCCCTGTGTTTCCTGTCTCTCTGAGCCAGTGTATTTATCCCTGTGTTTCCTGTCTCTCTGTACCAGTGTATTTATACCTGTGTTTCCTGTCTCTCTGTGCCAGTGTATTTATCCCTGTGGTTCCTGTCTCTCTGGGCCAGTGTATTTATCCCTGTGTTTCCTGTCTCTCTGTGTCAGGTTGTCTTGTGTGTTTCCAAGTCAACCAGGGTGTTTTCCCCTGAGGCTCCTGCCTTTTCTATTCTCTTTTTCTAGTCCTCTCGGTTTTGACCCTTTTGACCTGGGTGTCAGAAGGGGGGAAGGAGAAAATTAGTTGAGTGTCATCCCCATAGCAATGATAGCAGAGATCATGTGGGGTCATGACAGAGCAGAGTGACTTGGTGTACAGAGAGAAGAGGAGAGGGCCTAGAACTGAGCCCTGGGGGACACCAGTAGTGAGACTACGCGGTGCAGACAACGATCCTCTCCACGTCACCTGGTAGGAGCGGCATCACCACATAGGATGCAATACAATAAAAGTGCAGAGCCTGAGATGCCCAGCCCTGAGAGGGTGGAGAGGAGGTTCAATGTGTTCGATGCCAGCGAGATCAATGACCATCCTATTAGCTTCTTCAGAATCACGCACAGCATAATGGAATAACGGGCTGAATCAATATTCATCCAGTCGCTCCAGAATTCTAGAAAAGCATTAGGATGACATCATAAGGAACGTTCAGTGTATCGGGGGGAAGGGGAGTGGGGGTGGGGGTATTTGGTTGCTCCTAAAGTGCACCCTGGAATCAATTGATGTGATGCGACCCAAATGGCACCCTAATCTCTTTGTAGTGCACTACTTATGGGACCTGGTCAACAGTAGTGCTCCATCAAGGGAATAGGGTGCCATTTGGGACGAAGACTTGATGCTATTAAAGTGGCTCCATGTCAAGACCAGACCACAAGGGACCGAGTCATTCTCTCCTCTCTCTCTCCTCTCTGTAGAGAAGCAGGAACCCTTTAACCTTTTACTGCAGTGGGCTAAATCAGGGTTACACAGAGTGTATCTTGGTAGTCTTAAACAAATCTACTTTGAAACAAAAGTATCCATCTCACACACATGGTTATGGGCTTAAATAAAAGAAGACACCTGAACCATGTCAGATATAGAGTTCAAATGTATTCAATTAAAAATGTGCATTCCAAAAATATTAGACTTAAAATACATCACAGAAGACTGAAATATAACAACACCGTTTGACATAGAAACACTGGATTTTCGGCATTGATAAAAATAAAAATAAAAATAATGAAAAATATTAATAACATTCCATCCATGAGGCCACTAGAGGGTGATTTGGTCCTTTGACTGCAGGACAGGCATATACCAGGGGTGTCAAACTCATTCCACGGAGGGCCTAGTGTCTGCTGGTTTTTGTTTTTATCCTTTCAATGAAGACCTAGTGAGGTGAGGTGAGTTCCTTACTGAGACCTAGACAACCAGGTGAGGGGAGTTCCTTACTGAGACCTAGACAACCAGGTGAGGGGAGTTCCTTACTGAGACCTAGACAACCAGGTGAGGGGAGTTCCTTACTGAGACCTAGACAACCAGGTGAGGGGAGTTCCTTACTGAGACCTAGACAACCAGGTGAGGGGAGTTCCTTACTGAGACCTAGACAACCAGGTGAGGGGAGTTCCTTACTGAGACCTAGACAACCAGGTGAGACCTAGACGACCAGGTGAGGGGAGTTCCTTACTGAGACCTAGACAACCAGGTGAGGGGAGTTCCTTACTGAGACCTAGACAACCAGGTGAGGAGAGTTCCTTACTTAGATCTGGACAACCAGGTGAGGAGAGTTCCGTACTGATACCTAGACAACCAGGTGAGGGGAGTTCCTTACTGAGACCTAGACAACCAGGTGAGGGGAGTTCCTTACTGAGACCTAGACAACCAGGTGAGGGGAGTTCCTTACTGAGACCTAGACAACCAGGTGAGGGGAGTTCCTTACTGAGACCTAGACATCCAGGTGAGGGGAGTTCCTTACTGAGACCTAGACAACCAGGTGAGGGGAGTTCCTTACTGAGACCTAGACAACCAGGTGAGGGGAGTTCCTTACTGAGACCTAGACAACCAGGTGAGGGGAGTTCCTTACTGAGACCTAGACAACCAGGTGAGACCTAGACGACCAGGTGAGGGGAGTTCCTTACTGAGACCTAGACAACCAGGTGAGGGGAGTTCCTTACTGAGACCTAGACAACCAGGTGAGGAGAGTTCCTTACTTATATCTGGACAACCAGGTGAGGAGAGTTCCGTACTGATACCTAGACAACCAGGTGAGGGGAGTTCCTTACTGAGACCTAGACAACCAGGTGAGGGGAGTTCCTTACTGAGACCTAGACAACCAGGTGAGGGGAGTTCCTTACTGAGACCTAGACAACCAGGTGAGGGGAGTTCCTTACTGAGACCTAGACAACCAGGTGAGGGGAGTTCCTTACTGAGACCTAGACAACCAGGTGAGGGGAGTTCCTTACTGAGACCTAGACAACCAGGTGAGGGGAGTTCCTTACTGAGACCTAGACAACCAGGTGAGGGGAGTTCCTTACTGAGACCTAGACAACCAGGTGAGGGAGTTCCTTACTGAGACCTAGACAACCAGGTGAGGAGAGTTCCTTACTTAGATCTGGACAACCAGGTGAGGAGAGTTCCGTACTGATACCTAGACAACCAGGTGAGGGGAGTTCCTTACTGAGACCTAGACAACCAGGTGAGGTGAGTTCCTTACTGAGACCTAGACAACCAGGTGAGGGGAGTTCCTTACTGAGACCTAGACAACCAGGTGAGGGGAGTTCCTTACTTAGATCTGGACAACCAGGTGAGGAGAGTTCCGTACTGAGACCTAGACAACCAGGTGAGGGGAGTTCCTTACTGAGACAACCAGGTGAGGGGAGTTCCTTACTGAGACCTAGACAACCAGGTGAGGGGAGTTCCTTACTGAGACCTAGACAACCAGGTGAGGGGAGTTCCTTACTGAGACCTAGACAACCAGGTGAGGGGAGTTCCTTACTGAGACAACCAGGTGAGGGGAGTTCCTTACTGAGACCTAGACAACCAGGTGAGGGGAGTTCCTTACTGAGACCTAGACAACCAGGTGAGGGAGTTCCTTACTGAGACCTAGACAACCAGGTGAGGGGAGTTCCTTACTGAGACCTAGACAACCAGGTGAGGGGAGTTCCTTACTGAGACCTAGACAACCAGGTGAGGGGAGTTCCTTACTGAGACCTAGACAACCAGGTGAGACCTAGACGACCAGGTGAGGGGAGTTCCTTACTGAGACCTAGACAACCAGGTGAGGGGAGTTCCTTACTGAGACCTAGACAACCAGGTGAGGAGAGTTCCTTACTTAGATCTGGACAACCAGGTGAGGAGAGTTCCGTACTGATACCTAGACAACCAGGTGAGGGGAGTTCCTTACTGAGACCTAGACAACCAGGTGAGGGGAGTTCCTTACTGAGACCTAGACAACCAGGTGAGGGGAGTTCCTTACTGAGACCTAGACAACCAGGTGAGGGGAGTTCCTTACTGAGACCTAGACAACCAGGTGAGGGGAGTTCCTTACTTAGATCTGGACAACCAGGTGAGGAGAGTTCCGTACTGAGACCTAGACAACCAGGTGAGGGGAGTTCCTTACTGAGACCTAGACAACCAGGTGAGACCTAGACAACCAGGTGAGGGGAGTTCCTTACTGAGACAACCAGGTGAGGGGAGTTCCTTACTGAGATCTAGACAACCAGGTGAGGGGAGTTCCTTACTGAGACCTAGACAACCAGGTGAGGGGAGTTCCTTACTTAGATCTGGACAACCAGGTGAGGAGAGTTCCGTACTGAGACCTAGACAACCAGGTGAGGGGAGTTCCTTACTGAGACCTAGACAACCAGGTGAGACCTAGACAACCAGGTGAGGGGAGTTCCTTACTGAGACCTAGACAACCAGGTGAGGGGAGTTCCTTACTGAGACAACCAGGTGAGGGGAGTTACTTACTGAGACCTAGACAACCAGGTGAGGAGAGTTCCTTACTGAGACCTAGACAACCAGGTGAGGAGAGTTCTTTACTAATTAGTAACCTTAATTAATCAATCAAGTGCAGGGGTGGAGCGAAAACCCACAGACACTCAGCCCTCTGTGGAATGAGTTTGACACGTAGCCTATGGATAGGGATACGTTGAAATGTTTCTTAAAGAAGAAACATGAAATGCATAACCATGGTAGCAATTGAAAGGGAACAGTTTGTAGATTATTATACAATTATTAGAAAATTTGACCAAAAAATGACAAGGGTTTGAGTGAGAGGACTAGCCAGTCTCCAAGAGGGCAAACACCTCTTCAACGTGTACACTGTTCCTAAGTCATTTCAATGCACTTTTATGTTTCAAACAAGAATCTTCAACTATTTAATGTGCTTTTTTTGAGCTCTCTTAGCTTGGCCGTTGAGGAACTAGAACAAGCACTCTTCAAGTTGTTTTGTTTGGAACACAACCATGTATCCTTGCCATCACACGTCATACTGTTGTTGTTGTTGTTGACGCAAATCATTATACATCTCAATCTGGGGTCAGGTGGGTATCATTTGAAAGCCTGTTTGTATTGCCAACATGACTAGCTAAGTTATACAATACGATTTTAAAGTGTTAGGATTTAACAAGGCAATTCAGGGTAACGGATCATCATTGGAATGGAGTCACGAGTGCATTCAAGTACGTGTGCCGCGGCAGATTTTCTTCACAATAAACAAACAGGCTCATTGTGTTCAGAACAACCCAGGATGTGACGCCATGTCATCTTGTGACTGTACATCAAACATAGTGATCATAAACATTGACGCTGTATATGACATGAGTTTTATGATTTGGAAATGTGAAGTGCACCTTTGGACAGGTGTTTTGTCTTGTATGACGTCAGAGCTGTTTTCATTATAGTCCTCAACGTCTCATCTTTCTAAATACATGGAGCCGTTGTTAATGTACAGCATTGTCCCTCACTCTGACAACACAACATTAGCAGAAGTTGCCCAATCAGCAGGAGGGGGGGGGGGACTTCTTGTGATGCGCAGTGCTCAAGTTCAGATCGTCAGTCAGTCAAAACCCATACAGAGCTGTGAAGCACAGAGCCTGACCTCATGTATAGAATGTTACTGTACAGCCTCTGACCTCTGACCTCATGTATAGAATGTTACTGTACAGCCACTGAGCTCTGACCTCATGTATAGAATGTTACTGTACAGCCTCTGACCTCTGACCTCATGTATAGAATGTTACTGTACAGCCTCTGACCTCTGACCTCATGTATAGAATGTTACTGTACAGCCTCTGACCTCTGACCTCATGTATAGAATGTTCCTGTACAGCCTCTGACCTCTGACCTCATGTATAGAATGTTACTGTACAGCCTCTGACCTCTGACCTCATGTATAGAATGTTCCTGTACAGCCACTGACCTCATGTATAGAATGTTACTGTACAGCCACTGAGCTCTGACCTCATGTATAGAATGTTACTGTACAGCCTCTGACCTCTGACCTCATGTATAGAATGTTCCTGTACAGCCTCTGACCTCATGTATAGAATGTTACTGTACAGCCACTGAGCTCTGACCTCATGTATAGAATGTTACTGTACAGCCTCTGACCTCTGACCTCATGTATAGAATGTTACTGTACAGCCTCTGACCTCATGTATAGAATGTTACTGTACAGCCACTGACCTCTGACCTCATGCATAGAATGTTACTGTACAGCCTCTGACCTCTGACCTCATGTATAGAATGTTACTGTACAGCCACTGAGCTCTGAACTCATGTATAGAATGTTATTGTACAGCCTCTGACCTCATGTATAGAATGTTACTGTACAGCCACTGACCTCTGACCTCATGTATAGAATGTTACTGTACAGCCACTGAGCTCTGACCTCATGTATAGAATGTTACTGTACAGCCTCTGACCTCTGACCTCATGTATAGAATGTTACTGTACAGCCTCTGACCTCATGTATAGAATGTTACTGTACAGCCACTGACCTCTGACCTCATGCATAGAATGTTACTGTACAGCCACTGACCTCTGACCTCATGTATAGAATGTTCCTGTACAGCCTCTGACCTCATGTATAGAATGTTACTGTACAGCCACTGAGCTCTGACCTCATGTATAGAATGTTACTGTACAGCCTCTGACCTCTGACCTCATGTATAGAATGTTACTGTACAGCCTCTGACCTCATGTATAGAATGTTACTGTACAGCCACTGACCTCTGACCTCATGCATAGAATGTTACTGTACAGCCACTGACCTCTGACCTCATGTATAGAATGTTACTGTACAGCCACTGAGCTCTGACCTCATGTATAGAATGTTACTGTACAGCCACTGACCTCTGACCTCATGTATAGAATGTTACTGTACAGCCACTGAGCTCTGACCTCATGTATAGAATGTTACTGTACAGCCTCTGACCTCTGACCTCATGTATAGAATGTTACTGTACAGCCTCTGACCTCATGTATAGAATGTTACTGTACAGCCACTGACCTCTGACCTCATGCATAGAATGTTACTGTACAGCCACTGACCTCTGACCTCATGTATAGAATGTTACTGTACAGCCACTGAGCTCTGACCTCATGTATAGAATGTTACTGTACAGCCTCTGACCTCTGACCTCATGTATAGAATGTTACTGTACAGCCTCTGACCTCATGTATAGAATGTTACTGTACAGCCACTGACCTCTGACCTCATGCATAGAATGTTACTGTACAGCCACTGACCTCATGTATAGAATGTTACTGTACAGCCACTGAGCTCTGAACTCATGTATAGAATGTTACTGTACAGCCACTGACCTCTGACCTCATGTATAGAATGTTACTGTACAGCCTCTGACCTCATGTATAGAATGTTACTGTACAGCCACTGACCTCTGACCTCATGTATAGAATGTTACTGTACAGCCTCTGACCTCATGTATAGAATGTTACTGTACAGCCTCTGATCTCATGTATAGAATGTTACTGTACAGCCTCTGATCTCATGTATAGAATGTTACTGTACAGCCACTGACCTCAGACCTCATGTATAGAATGTTACTGTACAGCCTCTGACCTCATGTATAGAATGTTACTGTACAGCCTCTGACCTCATGTATAGAATGTTACTGTACAGCCTCTGACCTCATGTATAGAATGTTACTGTACAGCCTCTGACCTCTGACCTCTGCCTGTACAGCCACTGAGCTCTGCCTGTACAGCCACTGACCTCTGACCTCATGTATAGAATGTTACTGTACAGCCACTGACCTCTGACCTCATGTATAGAATGTTACTGTACAGCCACTGACCTCTGACCTCATGTATAGAATGTTACTGTACAGCCTCTGACCTCTGACCTCATGTATAGAATGCTACTGTACAGCCACTGAGCTCTGCCTGTACAGCCACTGCGTTCCAATATAAGCGTTTATCAGTGCCCGAATCGGCCATTTTCAACCCCTTTGTGGATACGAGTGTAAAGGGCTAAGGATTATGTTTTGAAAATGTTAAATAGATGGAAAATATCAAAAGAAAGTATCGAACAACAAGTCTCCATAAAAAAACAATAAGGTATAAGAGACAGATGAAACGTTAACCAGTGAAATTACATCTCGTTTGACTTGGCATAGAGTTTCTAGAAAATATAATTTGACATTTCACATCACGTTTTATTATTATTATTATTATTATTATGTAGTGATTTCTCTCTTCTGACTAGATAAGACACACTTTAAGGTCAACTGGACTTCCTGATCTGGCCACTTAGAGGTCAACTGGACTGGTCTGCCTCTGGCCACTTAGAGGTCAACTGGACTGGTCTGCCTCTGGCCACTTAGAGATCAACTGGACTGGTCTGTCTCTGGCCACTTAGAGGTCAACTGGACTGGTCTGTCTCTGGCCACTTAGAGATCAACTGGACTGGTCTGTCTCTGGCCACTTTAAGGTCAACTGGACTTCCTGATCTGGCCACTTAGAGGTCAACTGGACTGGTCTGTCTCTGGCCACTTTAAGGTCAACTGGACTTCCTGATCTGGCCACTTAGAGGTCAACTGGACTGGTCTGCCTCTGGCCACTTTAAGGTCAACTGGACTTCCTGATCTGGCCACTTAAAGGTCAACTGGACTGGTCTGTCTCTGGCCACTTAGAGATCAACTGGACTGGTCTGCCTCTGGCCACTTAAAGGTCAACTGGACTGGTCTGCCTCTGGCCACTTAAAGGTCAACTGGACTGGTCTGTCTCTGGCCACTTAGAGGTCAACTGGACTGGTCTGTCTCTGGCCACTTAGAGATCAACTGGACTGGTCTGTCTCTGGCCACTTTAAGGTCAACTGGACTTCCTGATCTGGCCACTTAAAGGTCAACTGGACTGGTCTGTCTCTGGCCACTTAGAGGTCAACTGGACTGGTCTGTCTCTGGCCACTTAGAGATCAACTGGACTGGTCTGCCTCTGGCCACTTAAAGGTCAACTGGACTGGTCTGTCTCTGGCCACTTAGAGGTCAACTGGACTGGTCTGTCTCTGGCCACTTAGAGATCAACTGGACTGGTCTGCCTCTGGCCACTTAAAGGTCAACTGGACTGGTCTGTCTCTGGCCACTTAAAGGTCAACTGGACTTCCTGATCTGGCCACTTAAAGGTCAACTGGACTGGTCTGTATCTGGCCACTTAGAGGTCAACTGGACTGGTCTGCCTCTGGCCACTTAGAGGTCAACTGGACTGGTCTGCCTCTGGCCACTTAAAGGTCAACTGGACTGGTCTATCTCTGGCCACTTAAAGGTCAACTGGACTGGTCTATCTCTGGCCACTTTAAGGTCAACTGGACTGGTCTGTCTCTGGCCACTTAGAGGTCAACTGGACTGGTCTGCCTCTGGCCACTTAAAGGTCAACTGGACTGGTCTATCTCTGGCCACTTAAAGGTCAACTGGACTGGTCTGTCTCTGGCCACTTAGAGGTCAACTGGACTGGTCTGTCTCTGGCCACTTAGAGGTCAACTGGACTGGTCTGTCTCTGGCCACTTTAAGGTCAACTGGACTGGTCTGTCTCTGGCCACTTAGAGGTCAACTGGACTGGTCTGTCTCTGGCCACTTTAAGGTCAACTGGACTGGTCTGTCTCTGGCCACTTTAAGGTCAACTGGACTTCCTGATCTGGCCACTTAAAGGTCAACTGGACTGGTCTGTCTCTGGCCACTTAGAGGTCAACTGGACTGGTCTGTCTCTGGCCACTTAGAGATCAACTGGACTGGTCTGCCTCTGGCCACTTAAAGGTCAACTGGACTGGTCTGTCTCTGGCCACTTAGAGGTCAACTGGACTGGTCTGTCTCTGGCCACTTAGAGGTCAACTGGACTGGTCTGCCTCTGGCCACTTAAAGATCAACTGGACTTCCTGATCTGGCCTCGTTTAAGAAATGCACCAGCAAGGCAAACTGGGGGTTGTGGTTTGATATGGGTGTTTCTTGGGTGTGTCTTTTCCATTCAATCACACAACAAACATGTGCATTAGTGAGTACAGTGAGGTAAGCTAAGCTAGCTTCACTATGGAGAGAACAACGTTTTGAAGACTTCCCTTCTGACTGACTCTCCATGGTCAGCTGATGGTCACAAGGTCAGCTGATTCAGTTCTATGTGTAGGCTAAATCCTGCGCTGACCTTGTGTTTAGCCAACCTGACCGCAGCTAGCTAGCATAGCTGGGTGAATGCTGCAGCTGGCAATCATCTCTAGCTGATATTTCTGGCAAATCAGTTAAGACGAGAAAGCCCAAGAGCCCGTGTCTAGAATGAGTTTTTATAAGACACTCGTTCTACAACGCCTTGAACTTAGTTTTATCCCTTTATGTAAATACTGCTGGCAATCAGTGGAAACAATATCAACTGCTGTGAGTTGAATGCCTGCAGTCTTCAGTCAGCTCGGCTGTCCTACAACACAACATTACATAACTGGCTGCAGATGTAGGATCTTAATTTGAGACTTTTTACTACAGCAGGATAATAATCCTACACAACAGGAAATATTAATTATGTTAATTATAATGAATAGAAAATGTTTCATTAGGGCAAATCAAGTCTGACATTTTTAAGTGGCAATTACAAACTTCGAATACACTACAAGTTTACATTTGCTGCTTTGCAGAAACATTCTCAGCAACAAAAGAGTGATCAAATTAAGATCCTACATCTGTAGTTTTGTCTCCACTGTTATTTCCCAGGAGACAAATCCCAGAACTGATATCCCTACAGGTGTAGGATACATGTGGACAGTGCACAAACATCACCCACCTTGAGTGTAGATATATCAACAACAGAAATTGATGGATGTGTTTGTGTTACAAAGAAAAAAAAACGTTTTCTACTGTAAATATCACATTGATAGGTGGGATCAGGGGCGCGTACGGCTAAGTTTAATGATCAAAACACACAGGATACAGAACAAGCGATGGCTAGAAGGTTGGTGACGTCGACCGCCGAACACCCCCCCCCACCCAATGTGCTTCTAAAGACAGCAGAGTATGAATTACACCATATAGGGGATGGGGGGGAGAGCTGGTCTCTGTATTGGGTGGACGCACTTACAAATACACAACATGTAATTGACGGGATTGGAACCAGGTGTGATGCAAGACAAGCCATAACCAATGGAAAATGAAAAATGGATCGGCGATGGCTAGAAGGTTGGTGACGTCGACCGCCGAATATAATAATATTTAAACAAATCACTCTACAATGATAATTCTAGCATCCAAACTGCATATATAGTCCTACTCACACCGTTTGATGAATGGAAATAAAAATGACCATGAACTTCCAACAGGCCTACCGGTAGCCTGTAAAACAATAGTAGCCTGTAAAACAACAGTAGCCTGTAAAACAACAGTAGCCTGTAAAACAACAGTAGCCTGTAAAACAGCCTGTAAAACAACAGTAGCCTGTAAAACAGCCTGTAAAACAACAGTAGCCTGTAAAACAGCCTGTAAAACAACAGTAGCCTGTAAAACAGCATGTAAAACAATAATAGCCTGTAAAACAAGAGTAGCCTGTAAAACAGCCTGTAAAACAATAATAGCCTGTAAAACAGCCTGTAAAACAATAATAGCCTGTAAAATAACCTGTAAAACAATAATAGCCTGTAAAACAAGAGTAGCCAGTAAAACAGCCTGTAAAACAAGAGTAGCCTGTAAGACAGCCTGTAAAACAAGAGTAGCCAGTAAAACAGCCTGTAAAACAAGAGTAGCCTGTAAAACAGCCTGTAAAACAATAATAGCCTGTAAAACAGCATGTAAAACAAGAGTAGCCTGTAAAACAGCCTGTAAAACAACAGTAGCCTGTAAAACAGCATGTAAAACAATAATAGCCTGTAAAACAAGAGTAGCCTGTAAAACAGCCTGTAAAACAATAATAGCCTGTAAAACAGCCTGTAAAACAACAGTAGCCTGTAAAACAGCCTGTAAAACAACAGTAGCCTGTAAAACAAGAGTAGCCAGTAAAACAGCCTGTAAAACAAGAGTAGCCTGTAAAACAGCCTGTAAAACAATAATAGCCTGTAAAACAGCCTGTAAAACAAGAGTAGCCTGTAAAACAGCCTGTAAAACAATAATAGCCTGTAAAACAGCATGTAAAACAATAATAGCCTGTAAAACAAGAGTAGCCTGTAAAACAGCCTGTAAAACAATAATAGCCTGTAAAACAGCCTGTAAAACAATAATAGCCTGTAAAACAGCCTGTAAAACAATAATAGCCTGTAAAACAACCTGTAAAACAATAATAGCCTGTAAAACAAGAGTAGCCAGTAAAACAGCCTGTAAAACAAGAGTAGCCTGTAAGACAGCCTGTAAAACAAGAGTAGCCTGTAAGACAGCCTGTAAAACAAGAGTAGCCAGTAAAACAGCCTGTAAAACAAGAGTAGCCTGTAAAACAGCCTGTAAAACAATAATAGCCTGTAAAACAGCATGTAAAACAATAATAGCCTGTAAAACAACCTGTAAAACAATAATAGCCTGTAAAACAAGAGTAGCCAGTAAAACAGCCTGTAAAACAAGAGTAGCCTGTAAGACAGCCTGTAAAACAAGAGTAGCCAGTAAAACAGCCTGTAAAACAAGAGTAGCCTGTAAAACAGCCTGTAAAACAATAATAGCCTGTAAAACAGCATGTAAAACAATAATAGCCTGTAAAACAACCTGTAAAACAATAATAGCCTGTAAAACAAGAGTAGCCAGTAAAACAGCCTGTAAAACAAGAGTAGCCTGTAAGACAGCCTGTAAAACAAGAGTAGCCAGTAAAACAGCCTGTAAAACAAGAGTAGCCTGTAAGACAGCCTGTAAAACAAGAGTAGCCAGTAAAACAGCCTGTAAAACAAGAGTAGCCTGTAAAACAGCCTGTAAAACAATAATAGCCTGTAAAACAACCTGTAAAACAATAATAGCCTGTAAAACAATAGTAGCCTGTAAAACAGCCTGTAAAACAATAGTAGCCTGTAAGACAGCCTGTAAAACAATAGTAGCCTGTAAGACAGCCTGTAAAACAATAGTAGCCTGTAAGACAGCCTGTAAAACAATAGGTGGGTAAACTCGGATTACGGGTCGCGGTGACAAAAGTACTGCTCCTTATACTTTCAATGTATTTTTTTTAAAGGTGCAGCACTTCCTTGCCACTAGACCTAACCACTGACCTGACAGTAATCTACCCTCTCAGCCAAGGCTAAGTGGCCCCCACATTCAATATTATACATGATTTGAATCAAAAACACGCTAGTTCACGAGTTTATATTCACAGATCATGTGACATAAAACACTACCTTTCTTTACTTACATTAATTGACATTTATACCGGTGTTATAGTTGTCTAGTGATATTGGTGTCTAGCTGTTGGCTAGTTGTCTAGTGATGTTGGTGTCTAGCTGTTGGCTAGTTGTCTAATGATATTGGTGTCTAGCTGTTGGCTAGTTGTCTAGTGATATTGGTGTCTAGCTGTTGGCTAGTTGTCTATTGATACTGGTGGCTAGTTGTCTAGTGATGTTGGTGTCTAGTGATATTGGTGTCTAGCTTTAGGCTAGTTGTCTAATGATATTGGTGTTTAGCTGTTGGCTAGTTATCTAGTGATGTTGGTGTCTAGCTGTTGGCTAGTTGTCTAGTGAAATTGGTGTCTAGC
This sequence comes from Oncorhynchus masou masou, assembly GCF_036934945.1. Lineage (NCBI taxonomy): Eukaryota > Metazoa > Chordata > Actinopteri > Salmoniformes > Salmonidae > Oncorhynchus > Oncorhynchus masou. The sequence continues at coordinate 4,713,446 of NC_088217.1, forward strand.
TGTAGACTGTTTGTCTAGTGATATTGGTGTCTAGTGATATTGGTGACTAGCTGTTGGCTAGTTGTCTAGTGATATTGGTGTCTAGCTGTAGACTTGGTGTCTAGTGATATTGGTGTCTAGCTGTAGACGAGTAGTCTTGTGATATTGGTGTCTAGATGTCTAGTGATATTGGTGTCTAGCTGTAGGCTAGTTGTTTGTCGAGTGATATTGGTGTCTAGTGATATTGGTGTCTAGCTGTTTATTATGGATCCCCATTAGTTCTTGCCAAGGCAGCAGCTACTCTTCCTGGGGTTTATTATGGATCCACATTAGTTCCTGCCAAGGCAGCAGCTACTCTTCCAGGGGTTTATTATGGATCCCCACGAGTTCCTGCCAAGGCAGCAGCTACTCTTCCTGGGGTTTATTATGGATCCACATTAGTTCCTGCCAAGGCAGCAGCTACTCTTCCTGGGGTTTATTATGGATCCCCATTAGTTCCTGCCAAGGCAGCAGCTACTCTTCCTGGGGTTTATTATGGATCCCCATTAGTTCCTGCCAAGGCAGCAGGTACTCTTCCTGGGGTTTATTATGGATGATATATCTCTATAGTGCTATGACATGATATAACTCTATATTGCTATGACATATAGTTCTGTACTGCTATGACATGATATAGCTCTATAAATACATATATAAAGAGAGAGAGAGCGAGAGAAAGTGGGGCAGATAACACGATTTGGCTGCATGTCTTGTGCTGTGTATCTGTCATCACACAGCAGTGGGCCACACACACACGCACACGCATGGATACAGGCACACACACACACAGCTGTTCCCAGGAAGCTGAAGGTGGATTGGCCAATCACATACTCTGTGCCAAGGACGAAGTCTGCGGCTCAGGTGAACTCTCATTAGTTGGCCACAGATTCCAGATGAACTAGATCAAGGCTTTCATCAACTTGTAGCACCTGTACATAGCCCACCTATAATTTAGCCCAAACAACTACCTCTTTCCCTACTGTATTTAATTTATTTATTTATTTTGCTCCTTTGCACCCCATTATTTTTATTTCTACTTTGCACATTCTTCCACTGCAAATCTACCATTCCAGTGTTTTACTTGCTATATTGTATTTACTTTGCCACCATGGCCTTTTTTTGCCTTTACCTCCCTTATCTCACCTCATTTGCTCACATCGTATATAGACTTGTTTATACTGTATTATTGACTGTATGTTTGTTTTACTCCATGTGTAAGTCTGTGTCGTTGTATGTGTCGAACTGCTTTGCTTTATCTTGGCCAGGTCGCAATTGTAGATGAGAACTTGTTAAATAAAGGTGACATAAAAAAATAAACTCAGACTCTTGTTATTCAGTGCGGCAGTGCAGCCTAGTGTTTAGAGCATTGGAATAGTAACCAAAAGGTTGCAAGTTCAAATCTCCAAGCTGACAAGGTACAAAATCTTTCGTTCTGCCCCTGAACAGGCAGTTAACACACTGTTCCTAGGCCATCAATGAAAATAAGAATTTGTTCTTAACTGACTTGCCTAGTAAAATAACAAAAATAAAAAGAATTGGCCACAAACTCCAGATGAAAGGGTAGGTAAGCATAAAGGTAACCACATGTATTTGCGTTAGTACACACGTCAAAAATCCCAATGCAAAGTTACATCTCGCTTTTCTATCTTTGGAGTTATTACACAAAACCAATCAGAATGACAAACTCGTGTCGGAATTTTTCATTTCTGGGGTGTGATTTAATATGGAGGACCCAGCAAGCCAGGCTATTCCATATATTGTAAATATTAACAGAAATAACTTAAAATGTATAACTTCAAATTAAACCAGATCATTTGCACTCATGAACACTAGCTTCAATTCCATTTGCTGCCAATTTACAAGCAAATATTAGCCCTACCAGCCTGCTAGCCCAATTAGCCTTCTAACGTTAGCCCTACTAGCCTGCTAACGTTAGCCCGACTAGCCTGCTAACGTTAGCCCGACTAGCCTGCTAACGTTAGCCCGACTAGCCTGCTAACATTAGCCCAACTAGCCTGCTAACGTTAGCCCTACTAGCCTGCTAACGTTAGCCCGATTAGCCTGCTAACGTTAGCCCTACTAGCTTGCTAACAGGTTCCCACTATATAACACAGCCACAAAGTCTGCGAAGAGCATGAGGTGTGGCTAACGTTAACCAGCTTGAGCTAGCAAACAAACTCGGTAGCACATAGTAGATCCTCCATATGACGTTGATAAATAGTGATTTGTAGGTAGTTTAGAAGTTATCCGGGGGGGGTTAAGTTATCTAGAAATATCTAACAACCCCGAAACATAACTATGTTTGTACTTTTAGGTAATCAAATCTAACTACAGCTAAGTTACTAAGTCTTTGACCACACTGTTGTTAAATTGGTGAGGAAAAACTCATGCTTCTGTAACAGTATAGCTTTAGACCGTCCCCTCGCCCATACCCGGGCGCGAACCAGGGACCCTCTGCACACATCAACAACAGTCACCCCTCAAAGCATCGTTACCCATCACTCCACAAAAGCCACAGCCCTTGCAGAGCAAGGGGAACCACTACTTCAAGGTCTCAGAGCAAGTGAGCACCGCTAACTCAGCTAGCCGTTTCACATCCGTTACACCTCCTACCCTTTAACTAGATGAAGGCATTGATAAACTCAGATAAATTCTTGTTAGTTGGCCACAGACTCCAGATGAACTATAATGAACAAAAATATAAATGCAACAAGAGACAATTTCAACGATTCTACCGAGTTACAGTTCATATAAGGAAATCAGACAATTTAAATCAATTCATTAGGCCCTAATCTATTGATTTCACATGACTGGGCAGGGGCACAGCTATGGGTGGGCCTGAGAGGGCATAGGCCCACCCACTGGGGAGCCAGGTCCAGCCAATTAGTTTTTCCCCATAAAAGGGCTTTATAACAGAAATACTCCTTAGTTTGATCACCTGTCCAGGGTAGCTGGTCTCAGACGATCTTGCAGGGGAAGAAGACAGATGTGGAAGTCCCGTGCTGGCGGTTGTTAGATCGGTTGGATATACTGCCAAATTCTCTCAAATGACGTTGGAGGTGGCTTATGGTAGAGAAATGAACATTAAATTATCTGGCAACAGGTCTGGTGGACATTCCTGTAGTCAGCATGCCAACTGCATGCTCCCTCAAAAGTTGAGACATCTGTGGCATTGTGTTGTGTGACAAAACTGCACATTTTAGAGTGGCCTTTTATTGTCCCCAGTACAAGGTGCACCTGTGTAATGATCAAGCTGTTTAATCATTTTTTTCATATGCCACACCTTTCAGGTGGATGGATTATCTTGGAAAATGCTAAATGTTCACTAACAGAGATGATAAGAAATTTGAGCACAAATTTAATTTTTGAGCTTATGGAACACTTTTATTTCAGCTCATGAAACATGGTACCAACACTTTGGCCTCAACACTCAGGGGTCTCCCTGTCATTGACTCAGTACTGGTACCCAATGTATATAGCCAAGCTATCATAGCTTAGTGTGTTCTTAATTCGTTGTGTTAAATGTTTTTTTTATATTATAATTTTTTATTGTATTCTGCATTGTTGGGAAGGGCCCGTAAGTAAGCATTTCACTGTTAGTCTATACCTGTTGCCATTTGGAACGATCCAGTATGTGACTCTGGTACAAACAGTCAGGCCAGCTCCACTAACTCCTCTGGTATAAACAGTCAGGCCAGCTCCACTAACTCCTCTGGTATAAACAGTCAGGCCAGCTCCACTAACTCCTCTGGTATAAACAGTCAGGCCAGCTCCACTAACTCCTCTGGTATAAACAGTCAGGCCAGCTCCACTAACTCCTCTGGTATAAACAGTCAGGCCAGCTCCACTAACTCCTCTGGTATAAACAGTCAGGCCAGCTCCACTAACTCCTCTGGTATAAACAGTCAGGCCAGCTCCACTAACTCCTCTGGCACAAACGGTCAGGCCAGCTCCACTAACTCCTCTGGCACAAACGATCAGGCCAGCTCCACTAACTCCTCTGGTATAAACAGTCAGGCCAGCTCCACTAGCTCCTCTGGTATAAACAGTCAGGCCAGCTCCACTAACTCCTCTGGTATAAACAGTCAGGCCAGCTCCACTAACCCCCTCTGGTATAAACGGTCAGGCCAGCTCCACTAACCCCTCTGGTATAAACAGTCAGGCCAGCTCCACTAACTCCTCTGGTATAAACAGTCAGGCCAGCTCCACTAACTCCTCTGGTATAAACAGTCAGGACAGCTCCACTAACCCCCTCTGGTATAAACAGTCAGGCCAGCTCCACTAACTCCTCTGGTATAAACAGTCAGGCCAGCTCCACTAACTCCTCTGGTATAAACAGTCAGGCCAGCTCCACTAACTCCTCTGGTATAAACAGTCAGGCCAGCTCCACTAACCCCCTCTGGTATAAACGGTCAGGCCAGCTCCACTAACCCCTCTGGTATAAACAGTCAGGCCAGCTCCACTAACTCCTCTGGTATAAACAGTCAGGCCAGCTCCACTAACTCCTCTGGTATAAACAGTCAGGCCAGCTCCACTAACCCCCTCTGGTATAAACAGTCAGGCCAGCTCCACTAACTCCTCTGGTATAAACAGTCAGGCCAGCTCCACTAACTCCTCTGGTATAAACAGTCAGGCCAGCTCCACTAACTCCTCTGGTATAAACAGTCAGGCCAGCTCCACTAACTCCTCTGGTATAAACAGTCAGGCCAGCTCCACTAACCCCCTCTGGTATAAACAGTCAGGCCAGCTCCACTAACTCCTCTGGTATAAACAGTCAGGCCAGCTCCACTAACCCCCTCTGGTACAAACAGCCAGGCCAGCTCCACTAACTCCTCTGGTATAAACAGTCAGGACAGCTCCACTAACTCCTCTGGTATAAACAGTCAGGCCAGCTCCACTAACTCCTCTGGTATAAACAGTCAGGCCAGCTCCACTAACTCCTCTGGTATAAACAGTCAGGACAGCTCCACTAACCCCCTCTGGTATAAACAGTCAGGCCAGCTCCACTAACCCCCTCTGGTATAAACAGTCAGGCCAGCTCCACTAACTCCTCTGGTATAAACAGTCAGGCCAGCTCCACTAACCCCCTCTGGTACAAACAGCCAGGCCAGCTCCACTAACTCCTCTGGTATAAACAGTCAGGACAGCTCCACTAACTCCTCTGGTATAAACAGTCAGGCCAGCTCCACTAACCCCCTCTGGTATAAACAGTCAGGCCAGCTCCACTAACTCCTCTGGTATAAACAGTCTGGCCAGCTCCACTAACTCCTCTGGTATAAACAGCCAGGCCAGCTCCACTAACTCCTCTGGTATAAACAGTCAGGCCAGCTCCACTAACTCCTCTGGTACAAACAGTCTGGCCAGCTCCACTAACTCCTCTGGTATAAACAGTCAGGCCAGCTCCACTAACACCCTCTGGTATAAACAGGCAGGCCAGCTCCACTAACTCCTCTGGTATAAACAGTCAGGCCAGCTCCACTAACTCCTCTGGTATAAACAGCCAGGCCAGCTCCACTAACTCCTCTGGTATAAACAGTCAGGCCAGCTCCACTAACTCCTCTGGTATAAACAGTCAGGCCAGCTCCACTAACTCCTCTGGTATAAACAGTCAGGTCAGCTCCACTAACCCCCTCTGGTACAAACAGCCAGGCCAGCTCCACTAACTCCTCTGGTATAAACAGTCAGGCCAGCTCCACTAACTCCTCTGGTATAAACAGCCAGGCCAGCTCCACTAACTCCTCTGGTATAAACAGTCAGGCCAGCTCCACTAACTCCTCTGGTATAAACAGTCAGGCCAGCTCCACTAACTCCTCTGGTACAAACGGTCAGGCCAGCTCCACTAACTCCTCTGGTATAAACAGTCAGGCCAGCTCCACTAACTCCTCTGGTATAAACAGTCAGGCCAGCTCCACTAACTCCTCTGGTATAAACAGTCAGGACAGCTCCACTAACTCCTCTGGTATAAACAGTCAGGCCAGCTCCACTAACTCCTCTGGTATAAACAGTCAGGACAGCTCCACTAACTCCTCTGGTATAAACAGTCAGGCCAGCTCCACTAACTCCTCTGGTACAAACGGTCAGGCCAGCTCCACTAACTCCTCTGGTATAAACAGTCAGGCCAGCTCCACTAACTCCTCTGGTATAAACAGTCAGGCCAGCTCCACTAACTCCTCTGGTATAAACAGTCAGGACAGCTCCACTAACTCCTCTGGTATAAACAGTCAGGCCAGCTCCACTAACTCCTCTGGTATAAACAGTCAGGCCAGCTCCACTAACTCCTCTGGTATAAACAGTCAGGCCAGCTCCACTAACTCCTCTGGTATAAACAGTCAGGCCAGCTCCACTAACTCCTCTGGTATAAACAGTCAGGCCAGCTCCACTAACTCCTCTGGTATAAACAGTCAGGCCAGCTCCACTAACTCCTCTGGTATAAACAGTCAGGCCAGCTCCACTAACTCCTCTGGTATAAACAGTCAGGCCAGCTCCACTAACCCCCTCTGGTATAAACAGTCAGGCCAGCTCCACTAACCCCCTCTGGTATAAACAGTCAGGCCAGCTCCACTAACTCCTCTGGTATAAACAGTCAGGCCAGCTCCACTAACTCCTCTGGTATAAACAGTCAGGCCAGCTCCACTAACTCCTCTGGTATAAACAGTCAGGCCAGCTCCACTAACTCCTCTGGTATAAACAGTCAGGCCAGCTCCACTAACCCCCTCTGGTATAAACAGTCAGGCCAGCTCCACTAACTCCTCTGGTATAAACAGTCAGGCCAGCTCCACTAACCCCCTCTGGTACAAACAGCCAGGCCAGCTCCACTAACTCCTCTGGTATAAACAGTCAGGACAGCTCCACTAACTCCTCTGGTATAAACAGTCAGGCCAGCTCCACTAACTCCTCTGGTATAAACAGTCAGGCCAGCTCCACTAACTCCTCTGGTATAAACAGTCAGGACAGCTCCACTAACCCCTCTGGTATAAACAGTCAGGCCAGCTCCACTAACCCCCTCTGGTATAAACAGTCAGGCCAGCTCCACTAACTCCTCTGGTATAAACAGTCAGGCCAGCTCCACTAACCCCCTCTGGTACAAACAGCCAGGCCAGCTCCACTAACTCCTCTGGTATAAACAGTCAGGACAGCTCCACTAACTCCTCTGGTATAAACAGTCAGGCCAGCTCCACTAACCCCCTCTGGTATAAACAGTCAGGCCAGCTCCACTAACTCCTCTGGTATAAACAGTCTGGCCAGCTCCACTAACTCCTCTGGTATAAACAGCCAGGCCAGCTCCACTAACTCCTCTGGTATAAACAGTCAGGCCAGCTCCACTAACTCCTCTGGTACAAACAGTCTGGCCAGCTCCACTAACTCCTCTGGTATAAACAGTCAGGCCAGCTCCACTAACCCCCTCTGGTATAAACAGTCAGGCCAGCTCCACTAACTCCTCTGGTATAAACAGTCAGGCCAGCTCCACTAACTCCTCTGGTATAAACAGCCAGGCCAGCTCCACTAACTCCTCTGGTATAAACAGTCAGGCCAGCTCCACTAACTCCTCTGGTATAAACAGTCAGGCCAGCTCCACTAACTCCTCTGGTATAAACAGTCAGGTCAGCTCCACTAACCCCCTCTGGTACAAACAGCCAGGCCAGCTCCACTAACTCCTCTGGTATAAACAGTCAGGCCAGCTCCACTAACTCCTCTGGTATAAACAGCCAGGCCAGCTCCACTAACTCCTCTGGTATAAACAGTCAGGCCAGCTCCACTAACTCCTCTGGTATAAACAGTCAGGCCAGCTCCACTAACTCCTCTGGTACAAACGGTCAGGCCAGCTCCACTAACTCCTCTGGTATAAACAGTCAGGCCAGCTCCACTAACTCCTCTGGTATAAACAGTCAGGCCAGCTCCACTAACTCCTCTGGTATAAACAGTCAGGACAGCTCCACTAACTCCTCTGGTATAAACAGTCAGGCCAGCTCCACTAACTCCTCTGGTATAAACAGTCAGGACAGCTCCACTAACTCCTCTGGTATAAACAGTCAGGCCAGCTCCACTAACTCCTCTGGTACAAACGGTCAGGCCAGCTCCACTAACTCCTCTGGTATAAACAGTCAGGCCAGCTCCACTAACTCCTCTGGTCCATAAATAAACAGTCAGGACAGCTCCACTAACTCCTCTGGTATAAACAGTCAGGCCAGCTCCACTAACTCCTCTGGTATAAACAGTCAGGCCAGCTCCACTAACTCCTCTGGTATAAACAGTCAGGCCAGCTCCACTAACTCCTCTGGTATAAACAGTCAGGCCAGCTCCACTAACTCCTCTGGTATAAACAGTCAGGACAGCTCCACTAACTCCTCTGGTATAAACAGTCAGGCCAGCTCCACTAACTCCTCTGGTATAAACAGTCAGGCCAGCTCCACTAAAACTCCCAGCTCTGGTATAAACAGTCAGGCCAGCTCCACTAACTCCTCTGGTATAAACAGTCAGGCCAGCTCCACTAACTCCTCTGGTATAAACAGTCAGGCCAGCTCCACTAACCCCCTCTGGTATAAACAGTCAGGCCAGCTCCACTAACTCCTCTGGTATAAACAGTCAGGCCAGCTCCACTAACCCCCTCTGGTACAAACAGCCAGGCCAGCTCCACTAACTCCTCTGGTATAAACAGTCAGGACAGCTCCACTAACTCCTCTGGTATAAACAGTCAGGCCAGCTCCACTAACTCCTCTGGTATAAACAGTCAGGCCAGCTCCACTAACCCCCTCTGGTATAAACAGTCAGGCCAGCTCCACTAACTCCTCTGGTACAAACAGTCAGGCCAGCTCCACTAACCCCCTCTGGTACAAACAGCCAGGCCAGCTCCACTAACTCCTCTGGTATAAACAGTCAGGCCAGCTCCACTAACCCCCTCTGGTATAAACAGTCAGGCCAGCTCCACTAACTCCTCTGGTATAAACAGTCAGGCCAGCTCCACTAACTCCTCTGGTATAAACAGCCAGGCCAGCTCCACTAACTCCTCTGGTATAAACAGTCAGGCCAGCTCCACTAACTCCTCTGGTATAAACAGTCAGGCCAGCTCCACTAACTCCTCTGGTACAAACAGTCTGGCCAGCTCCACTAACTCCTCTGGTATAAACAGCCAGGCCAGCTCCACTAACTCCTCTGGTATAAACAGTCAGGCCAGCTCCACTAACTCCTCTGGTACAAACAGTCTGGCCAGCTCCACTAACTCCTCTGGTATAAACAGTCAGGCCAGCTCCACTAACCCCCTCTGGTATAAACAGTCAGGCCAGCTCCACTAACTCCTCTGGTATAAACAGTCAGGCCAGCTCCACTAACTCCTCTGGTATAAACAGTCAGGCCAGCTCCACTAACTCCTCTGGTACAAACGGTCAGGCCAGCTCCACTAACTCCTCTGGTATAAACAGTCAGGCCAGCTCCACTAACTCCTCTGGTATAAACAGTCAGGCCAGCTCCACTAACTCCTCTGGTATAAACAGTCAGGACAGCTCCACTAACTCCTCTGGTATAAACAGTCAGGCCAGCTCCACTAACTCCTCTGGTATAAACAGTCAGGACAGCTCCACTAACTCCTCTGGTATAAACAGTCAGGCCAGCTCCACTAACTCCTCTGGTACAAACGGTCAGGCCAGCTCCACTAACTCCTCTGGTATAAACAGTCAGGCCAGCTCCACTAACTCCTCTGGTATAAACAGTCAGGCCAGCTCCACTAACTCCTCTGGTATAAACAGTCAGGACAGCTCCACTAACTCCTCTGGTATAAACAGTCAGGCCAGCTCCACTAACTCCTCTGGTATAAACAGTCAGGCCAGCTCCACTAACTCCTCTGGTATAAACAGTCAGGCCAGCTCCACTAACTCCTCTGGTATAAACAGTCAGGCCAGCTCCACTAACTCCTCTGGTATAAACAGTCAGGACAGCTCCACTAACTCCTCTGGTATAAACAGTCAGGCCAGCTCCACTAACTCCTCTGGTATAAACAGTCAGGCCAGCTCCACTAACTCCTCTGGTATAAACAGTCAGGCCAGCTCCACTAACTCCTCTGGTATAAACAGTCAGGCCAGCTCCACTAACTCCTCTGGTATAAACAGTCAGGCCAGCTCCACTAACCCCTCTGGTATAAACAGTCAGGCCAGCTCCACTAACTCCTCTGGTATAAACAGTCAGGCCAGCTCCACTAACCCCTCTGGTATAAACAGTCAGGCCAGCTCCACTAACTCCTCTGGTATAAACAGTCAGGCCAGCTCCACTAACTCCTCTGGTATAAACAGTCAGGCCAGCTCCACTAACTCCTCTGGTATAAACAGTCAGGCCAGCTCCACTAACCACTAAGTCAGGCCAGCTCCACTCCTCTGGTATAAACAGTCAGGCCAGCTCCACTAACTCCTCTGGTATAAACAGTCAGGCCAGCTCCACTAACCCCCTCTGGTATAAACAGTCAGGCCAGCTCCACTAACTCCTCTGGTATAAACAGTCAGGCCAGCTCCACTAACTCCTCTGGTATAAACAGTCAGGCCAGCTCCACTAACTCCTCTGGTATAAACAGTCAGGCCAGCTCCACTAACTCCTCTGGTATAAACAGTCAGGCCAGCTCCACTAACTCCTCTGGTATAAACAGTCAGGCCAGCTCCACTAACTCCTCTGGTATAAACAGTCAGGCCAGCTCCACTAACTCCTCTGGTATAAACAGTCAGGCCAGCTCCACTAACTCCTCTGGTACAAACAGTCAGGCCAGCTCCACTAACTCCTCTGGTATAAACAGTCAGGCCAGCTCCACTAACTCCTCTGGTATAAACAGTCAGGCCAGCTCCACTAACTCCTATAAACTCAGGTATAAACAGTCAGGCCAGCTCCACTAACTCCTCTGGTATAAACAGTCAGGCCAGCTCCACTAACTCCTCTGGTATAAACAGTCAGGCCAGCTCCACTAACTCCTCTGGTATAAACAGTCAGGTCAGCTCCACTAACCCCTCTGGTACAAACAGCCAGGCCAGCTCCACTAACTCCTCTGGTATAAACAGTCAGGCCAGCTCCACTAACCCCCTCCACTCTGGTATAAACAGTCAGGCCAGCTCCACTAACTCCTCTGGTATAAACAGTCAGGCCAGCTCCACTAACTCCTCTGGTATAAACAGCCAGGCCAGCTCCACTAACTCCTCTGGTATAAACAGTCAGGCCAGCTCCACTAACTCCTCTGGTATAAACAGTCAGGCCAGCTCCACTAACTCCTCTGGTACAAACGGTCAGGCCAGCTCCACTAACTCCTCTGGTATAAACAGTCAGGCCAGCTCCACTAACTCCTCTGGTATAAACAGTCAGGCCAGCTCCACTAACTCCTCTGGTATAAACAGTCAGGACAGCTCCACTAACTCCTCTGGTATAAACAGTCAGGCCAGCTCCACTAACTCCTCTGGTATAAACAGTCAGGACAGCTCCACTAACTCCTCTGGTATAAACAGTCAGGCCAGCTCCACTAACTCCTCTGGTACAAACGGTCAGGCCAGCTCCACTAACTCCTCTGGTATAAACAGTCAGGCCAGCTCCACTAACTCCTCTGGTATAAACAGTCAGGCCAGCTCCACTAACTCCTCTGGTATAAACAGTCAGGACAGCTCCACTAACTCCTCTGGTATAAACAGTCAGGCCAGCTCCACTAACTCCTCTGGTATAAACAGTCAGGCCAGCTCCACTAACTCCTCTGGTATAAACAGTCAGGCCAGCTCCACTAACTCCTCTGGTATAAACAGTCAGGCCAGCTCCACTAACTCCTCTGGTATAAACAGTCAGGACAGCTCCACTAACTCCTCTGGTATAAACAGTCAGGCCAGCTCCACTAACTCCTCTGGTATAAACAGTCAGGACAGCTCCACTAACTCCTCTGGTATAAACAGTCAGGCCAGCTCCACTAACTCCTCTGGTATAAACAGTCAGGCCAGCTCCACTAACTCCTCTGGTATAAACAGTCAGGCCAGCTCCACTAACTCCTCTGGTATAAACAGTCAGGCCAGCTCCACTAACTCCTCTTATATAAACAGTCAGGCCAGCTCCACTAACTCCTCTGGTATAAACAGTCAGGCCAGCTCCACTAACTCCTCTGGTATAAACAGTCAGGCCAGCTCCACTAACTCCTCTGGCACAAACGGTCAGGCCAGCTCCACTAACTCCTCTGGTATAAACAGTCAGGCCAGCTCCACTAACTCCTCTGGCACAAACGGTCAGGCCAGCTCCACTAACTCCTCTGGTATGAACAGTCAGGCCAGCTCCACTAACTCCTCTGGCACAAACGGTCAGGCCAGCTCCACTAACTCCTCTGGTATAAACAGTCAGGCCAGCTCCACTAACTCCTCTGGCACAAACAGTCAGGCCAGCTCCACTAACTCCTCTGGCACAAACGGTCAGGCCAGCTCCACTAACTCCTCTGGTACAAACAGTCAGGCCAGCTCCACTAACTCCTCTGGCACAAACGGTCAGGCCAGCTCCACTAACTCCTCTGGTATAAACAGTCAGGCCAGCTCCACTAACTCCTCTGGTATAAACAGTCAGGCCAGCTCCACTAACTCCTCTGGTATAAACAGTCAGGACAGCTCCACTAACTCCTCTGGTATAAACAGTCAGGCCAGCTCCACTAACTCCTCTGGTATAAACAGTCAGGACAGCTCCACTAACTCCTCTGGTATAAACAGTCAGGCCAGCTCCACTAACTCCTCTGGTATAAACAGTCAGGACAGCTCCACTAACTCCTCTGGTATAAACAGTCAGGACAGCTCCACTAACTCCTCTGGTATAAACAGTCAGGCCAGCTCCACTAACTCCTCTGGTATAAACAGTCAGGACAGCTCCACTAACTCCTCTGGTATAAACAGTCAGGACAGCTCCACTAACTCCTCTGGTATAAACAGTCAGGACAGCTCCACTAACTCCTCTGGTATAAACAGTCAGGACAGCTCCACTAACTCCTCAGACTGACTTCTGATAGTCATGGGGCACTTCAAATCAAATCAAATCCAAATGTTATTGGTCACATACACATATTGGACACACACATGGTTAGCAGATGTTATTGGTCACATGGTTAGCAGATGCTATTGGTCACATTGTTAGCAGATGTTATTGGTCACATACACATGGATCGCAGATGTTATTGGACACACACATGGTTAGCAGATGTTATTGGTCACATGGTTAGCAGATGCAATTGGTCACATTGTTAGCAGATGTTATTGGTCACATACACATGGATCGCAGATGTTATTGGACACACACATGGTTAGCAGATGTTATTGGTCACATGGTTAGCAGATGCTATTGGTCACATTGTTAGCAGATGTTATTGGTCACATACACATGGATCGCAGATGTTATTGGACACACACATGGTTAGCAGATGTTATTGGTCACATGGTTAGCAGATGCAATTGGTCACATTGTTAGCAGATGTTATTGGTCACAAACACATGGTTAGCAGATGCTATTGGTCACATTGTTAGCAGATGTTATTGGTCACATACACATGGCTAGCAGATGTTATTGGTCACATGCACATGGTTAGCAGATGTTATTGGTCACATACACTTGTGCTTGTACTTCTAGTTCTGACAGTGTAGTAATATCTAACAAGTACGTATCGTAGACTCATCAACAGAGATGTTAGCATGTTCCAGAGATTTCTGTAAGTCTTTAGCTGACACTAGGATTCTTCTTAACCCCATTGAGCATTCTGCTCTGTGCTCTTGCAGTCATCTTTGCAGGACGGCCACTACTAGGGAGAGTAGCAACCGTGCTGGACTTTCTCCATTTTTTTAGACAATTTGTCTTACCGTGGACTGATGAACATCGAGGCTTTTAGAGATACTTTTGTAACCCTTTCCAGCTTTATGCAAGTCAACCATTTTTAATCTTAGGTTTTCTGAGATCTCTTTTGTTCTAGGCATAGTTCACATCAGGCAATGCTTATTGTGAATAGCAAACTCAAATGTTGTCAGTGTTTTTTATAGGGCAGGGCAGCTCTAACCACACATCTCTCGTCTCATCGATTGGACTCCAGGTCAGCTGACACTTGACTCCAGCTAGCTTTTGGAGAAGTCATTAGCCTAGGGGGTGCACATAATTTTTCCAACATTCACAGTGAATGTTTAAATTATGTTTTCAATATAGACAAGAAAAATACAATAATTTGTGTGGTATTAGTTTAAGCCCATGGTGTTTGTCTATTGTTGTAACATAGATGAAGATCAGATTAAATTTTATGACCTAATTTATGCAGAAATCCAGGTCATTCCAAAGGGGTCACATATTTCTTCTTGACACTGTAGTTCCTGTTAAACCATTTTAAGTCTCACTGAGCATGTTTCCTGTGTTAAACCATTTTAAGTCTCACTGAGCATGTTTCCTGTCACACACACACACACACACACACACACACACACACACACACACACACACACACACACACACACACACACACACACACACACACACACACACACACACACACACACACACACACACGACCAGGTTCCAGGTGACTACAGGCCATGTGGTACTGAGTGAGGCGGTGTGTGTGTGTGACTGGGAGAGAGTGATCCATTCACACTGTACATGGCTCACATCAATGGAAATGTACGCTGAACAGCAGCTCCCTCCCTCCCTCCCTCTCTCTCTCTCTCTCTCTCTCTCTCTCTCTCTCTCTCTCTTAATCTCTACATTTGTCTCTCCCTCTCCCATCTCACCATTTCCTCTCCCTTTTACACTTTCAGTCACTGGCTCTCTTTCACATCCACCCCCTCCCTCTCTCCCTCACTGGCTCTCTTTCACATCCACCCCCTCCCTCTCTCCCTCACTGGCTCTCTTTCACATCCACCCCCTCCCTCTCTCCCTCACTGGCTCTCTTTCACATCCACCCCCTCCCTCTCTCCCTCACTGGCTCTCTTTCACATCCACCCCCTCCCTCTCTCCCTCACTGGCCCTCTTTCACATCCTCCCCCTCCCTCTCTCCCTCACTGGCTCTCTTTCACATCCACCCCCTCCCTCTCTCCCTCACTGGCTCTCTTTCACATCCACCCCCTCCCTCTCTCCCTCACTGGCTCTCTTTCACATCCACCCCCTCCCTCTCTCCCTCACTGGCTCTCTTTCACATCCACCCCCTCCCTCTCCCTCACTGGCTCTCTTTCACATCCACCCCCTCCCTCTCTCCCTCACTGGCTCTCTTTCACATCCTCCCCCTCCCTCTCTCCCTCACTGGCTCTCTTTCACATCCACCCCCTCCCTCTCTCCCTCACTGGCTCTCTTTCACATCCACCCCCTCCCTCTCTCCCTCACTGGCTCTCTTTCACATCCACCCCCTCCCTCTCTCCCTCACTGGCTCTCTTTCACATCCACCCCCTCCCTCTCTCCCTCACTGGCTCTCTTTCACATCCACCCCCTCCCTCTCTCCCTCACTGGCTCTCTTTCACATCCACCCCCTCCCTCTCTCCCTCACTGGCTCACTTTCACATCCACCCCTCCCTCTCTCCCTCACTGGCTCTCTTTCACATCCACCCCCTCCCTCTCTCCCTCACTGGCTCTCTTTCACATCCACCCCCTCCCTCTCTCCCTCACTGGCTCTCTTTCACATCCACCCCCTCCCTCTCTCCCTCACTGGCTCTCTTTCACATCCACCCCCTCCCTCTCTCCCTCTCTGTGTCTCTATTCAGAATGATATCCAACAAGCTGAATGAGAGCTGTGACCTCATGTCTCCTCTCCTCTCTGCAGTATCCGCCACTGTGCTGTACAGTGCTGAACGACTTACTTTGCTCGGCTCTGTTGCAGTCCTACTGATCAACGGGAACTCTAATCTGGATGTGTGTGTCCTTTAGATCGGGAGAGAGAGAGAGAGAGAGATGCAGAATTCAGAAAGAAATGTCGTCTTAGTACAACGTAAAAAAAACAAATAATGCATGCAGAGAGCCCAATTATGGCTTATGACGATACCAGCTCATTATCCACTCTCCAGAAAAAGAGCCGTTAAATTCTACAACTGCCTAAAAGGAAGAGATTCCCAAACATTCCATAACAAAGCCATCACCTACAGAGAGATGAACCTGGAGAAGAGTCCCCTAAGGGTCCTGGGTCTCTGTTCACAAACACAAACAGAGCCCCGGGACAGCAGCACAATGAGACCCAACCAAACCATGAGAAAACAAAAAGATAGGGTATAACCCAGGTATAATTCAGGTATAGCTCAGGTATAGCCCCGGTATAGCTCAGGTATAGCTCAGGAATAGCTCAGGTATAGCCAAATAAAACCCAGGAATAACCCAGGTATAACCCAGGTATAGCCAGATATAACCCAGGTATAGCCAGATATAACCCAGGTATAGCCAGATATAACCCAGGTATAACCAGATATAACCCAGGTATAGCCCATGTATAACCCAGGTATAACCCAGGAATTAACCAGGTATAACCCGGGTATTAACCAGGTATAGCCCAGGTATAACCCAGGCATTAACCAGGTATAACCCAGGTATTAACCAGGTATAGCCCAGGTAGAACCCAGGTATTAACCAGGTATAACCCAGGTATTAACCAGGTATAACCCAGGTATTAACCAGGTATAACCCAGGTATAACCCAGGTATTAACCAGGTATATCCCATGTATAACCCAGGTATAACCCAGGTATAGCCAGGTATAACCCAGGTATAGACAGGTATAACCCAGGTTTAACCCAGATATAGCTCAGGAATAACCCAGGTATTAACAAGGTATAACCCAGGTATTAACCAGGTATAACCCAGGTATTAACCAGGTATATCCCAGGTATAGCCCAGGTATAACCCATGTATAACCCAGGTATTAACCAGGTATAACCCAGGTATTAACCAGGTATAGCCCAGGTATAACCCAGGTATAACCCAGGTATTAACGAGGTATAACCCAGGTATTAACCAGGTATAACACCGGTATTAACCTATTATAACCCAGGTATAGCACAGGTATAACCCAGGTATTAACCCAGGTATAGTGCAGGTATAAACCTGGTATAACCCAGGTATTAACCAGCTATAGCTCAGGTATAACCCAGGTATTAACCAGGTATAGCTCAGGTATAACCCAGGTATTAACCAGGTATAGCCCAGGTATTACCCCGGGTATAAACCAGGTATAAACAAGGTATAGCCCAGGTATAAACCAGGTATTAACCAGGTATATCCAAGGTATTAACCAGGTATTAACCAGATATAGCCCAGGTATAACCCAGGTATATCCCAGGTATTAACCAGGTATAACCCAGGTATTAACCAGGTATAGCCCAGGTATAACCCAGGTATAGCTCAGGTATATCCCAGGTATAGCCCAGGTATTAACCAGGTATAACTGAGGTATAGCCCAGGTATTAACCAGGTATAACCCAGGTATTAACCAGGTATAACCCAGGTATAGCCCAGGTATATCCCAGGTATAACCCAGGTATAACCCAGGTATTAACCAGGCATAACCCAGGTATTAACCAGGTATAACCCAGGTATAACCCAGGTATTAACCAGGTATAACCCAGGTATAAACCAGGTACAGCCATGTATAACCCAGGTATAACCCAGGTATAACCCAGGTATAGCCCAGGTATATCCCAGGTATAACCCAGGTATAACCCAGGTATTAACCAGGTATAACCCAGGTATTAACCAGGTATAACCCAGGTATAAACCAGGTACAGCCATGTATAACCCAGGTATAACCCAGGTATAACCCAGGTATAGCTCAGGTATAACCTAGGTATAGCTCAGGTACAGCCAGGTATAACCCTGGTATAGCCAGTTATGACCCAGGTACAGCTCAGGTATAACCCTGGTATAGCCAGGTATGACCCAGGTACAGCTCAGGTATAATCCTGGCATAGCCAGGTATAACCCAGGTACAGCTCAGGTATAACCCCGGTATAGCCAGGTATAAACCAGGTATAACCCAGGTATAGCTCAGGTATTAACCAAGGTGTTAACCAGGTATAACCCAGGTATTAACCAGGTATAACCCAGGTATAAACAAGGTACAGCCAGGTATAAACCTGGCATTGCCAGGTATAACCCAGGTATAGCTCAGGTATAACCCAGGTATTAACCAGATATAGCTCAGGTATAACCCAGGTATTAACCAGGTATAGCCCAGGTATATCCAAAATATTAACCAGGTATAACCCATGTATATCCCAGGTATAACCCAGGTATTAACCAGGTATAACCCAAGTATAACCCAGGTATTAACCAGGTATAACCCATGTATTAACCAGATATAGCCAAGGTGTTAACCAGGTATAACCCACGTATTAACCAGGTATAACCCAGGTATTAACCAGGTATAGCCCAGGTATAACCCAGGTATTAACGAGGTATAACCCAGGTATTAACCAGGTATAACACCGGTATTAACCTATTATAACCCAGGTATAGCACAGGTATAACCCAGGTATTAACCCAGGTATAACCCAGGTATAGCGCAGGTATAAACCTGGTATAACCCAGGTATTAACGAGGTATAACCCAGGTATTAACCAGGTATAACACCGGTATTAACCTATTATAACCCAGGTATAGCACAGGTATAACCCAGGTATTAACCCAGGTATAGCGCAGGTATAAACCTGGTATAACCCAGGTATTAACCAGCTATAGCTCAGGTATAACCCAGGTATTAACCAGGTATAGCTCAGGTATAACCCAGGTATTAACCAGGTATAGCCCAGGTATTACCCCGGTATAAACCAGGTATAAACAAGGTATAGCCCAGGTATAAACCAGGTATTAACCAGGTATATCCAAGGTATTAACCAGGTATTAACCAGATATAGCCCAGGTATAACCCAGGTATATCCCAGGTATTAACCAGGTATAACCCAGGTATATCCCAGGTATTAACCAGGTATAGCCCAGGTATAACCCAGGTATAGCTCAGGTATATCCCAGGTATAGCCCAGGTATTAACCAGGTATAACTGAGGTATAGCCCAGGTATTAACCAGGTATAACCCAGGTATTAACCAGGTATAACCCAGGTATAGCCCAGGTATATCCCAGGTATAACCCAGGTATAACCCAGGTATTAACCAGGCATAACCCAGGTATTAACCAGGTATAACCCAGGTATAACCCAGGTATTAACCAGGTATAACCCAGGTATAAACCAGGTACAGCCATGTATAACCCAGGTATAACCCAGGTATAACCCAGGTATAGCCCAGGTATATCCCAGGTATAACCCAGGTATAACCCAGGTATTAACCAGGCATAACCCAGGTATTAACCAGGTATAACCCAGGTATAACCCAGGTATTAACCAGGTATAACCCAGGTATAAACCAGGTACAGCCATGTATAACCCAGGTATAACCCAGGTATAACCCAGGTATAGCTCAGGTATAACCTAGGTATAGCTCAGGTACAGCCAGGTATAACCCTGGTATAGCCAGTTATGACCCAGGTACAGCTCAGGTATAACCCTGGTATAGCCAGGTATGACCCAGGTACAGCTCAGGTATAATCCTGGCATAGCCAGGTATAACCCAGGTACAGCTCAGGTATAACCCCGGTATAGCCAGGTATAAACCAGGTATAACCCAGGTATAGCTCAGGTATTAACCAAAGTGTTAACCAGGTATAACCCAGATATTAACCAGGTATAACCCAGGTATAAACAAGGTACAGCCAGGTATAAACCTGGCATTGCCAGGTATAACCCAGGTATAGCTCAGGTATAACCCAGGTATTAACCAGATATAGCTCAGGTATAACCCAGGTATTAACCAGGTATAGCCCAGGTATATCCAAAATATTAACCAGGTATAACCCATGTATATCCCAGGTATAACCCAGGTATTAACCAGGTATAACCCAAGTATAACCCAGGTATTAACCAGGTATAACCCATGTATTAACCAGATATAGCCAAGGTGTTAACCAGGTATAACCCACGTATTAACCAGGTATAACCCAGGTATTAACCAGGTATAGCCCAGGTATAACCCAGGTATTAACGAGGTATAACCCAGGTATTAACCAGGTATAACACCGGTATTAACCTATTATAACCCAGGTATAGCACAGGTATAACCCAGGTATTAACCCAGGTATAACCCAGGTATAGCGCAGGTATAAACCTGGTATAACCCAGGTATTAACCAGGTATAACACCGGTATTAACCTATTATAACCCAGGTATAGCACAGGTATAACCCAGGTATTAACCCAGGTATAGCGCAGGTATAAACCTGGTATAACCCAGGTATTAACCAGCTATAGCTCAGGTATAACCCAGGTATTAACCAGGTATAGCTCAGGTATAACCCAGGTATTAACCAGGTATAGCCCAGGTATTACCCCGGGTATAAACCAGGTATAAACAAGGTATAGCCCAGGTATAAACCAGGTATTAACCAGGTATATCCAAGGTATTAACCAGGTATTAACCAGATATAGCCCAGGTATAACCCAGGTATATCCCAGGTATTAACCAGGTATAACCCAGGTATATCCCAGGTATTAACCAGGTATAGCCCAGGTATAACCCAGGTATAGCTCAGGTATATCCCAGGTATAGCCCAGGTATTAACCAGGTATAACTGAGGTATAGCCCAGGTATTAACCAGGTATAACCCAGGTATTAACCAGGTATAACCCAGGTATAGCCCAGGTATATCCCAGGTATAACCCAGGTATAACCCAGGTATTAACCAGGCATAACCCAGGTATTAACCAGGTATAACCCAGGTATAACCCAGGTATTAACCAGGTATAAACCAGGTACAGCCATGTATAACCCAGGTATAACCCAGGTATAACCCAGGTATAGCTCAGGTATAACCTAGGTATAGCTCAGGTACAGCCAGGTATAACCCTGGTATAGCCAGTTATGACCCAGGTACAGCTCAGGTATAACCCTGGTATAGCCAGGTATGACCCAGGTACAGCTCAGGTATAACCCTGGCATAGCCAGGTATAACCCAGGTACAGCTCAGGTATAACCCTGGTATAGCCAGGTATAAACCAGGTACAGCCAGGCATAACCCCGGTATAGCCAGGTATAAACCAGGTATAACCCAGGTATAACCCAGGTATAGCTCAGGTATTAACCAAGGTGTTAACCAGGTATAACCCAGGTATTAACCAGGTATAACCCAGGTATAAACAAGGTACAGCCAGGTATAAACCTGGCATTGCCAGGTATAACCCAGGTATAGCTCAGGTATAACCCAGGTATTAACCAGATATAACCCAGGTATAGCGCAGGTATAACCCAAGTATAACCCAGGTATTAACCAGGTATAACCCATGTATTAACCAGATATAGCCAAGGTGTTAACCAGGTATAACCCACGTATTAACCAGGTATAACCCAGGTATTAACCAGGTATAGCCCAGGTATAACCCAGGTATTAACGAGGTATAACCCAGGTATTAACCAGGTATAACACCGGTATTAACCTATTATAACCCAGGTATAGCACAGGTATAACCCAGGTATTAACCCAGGTATAACCCAGGTATAGCGCAGGTATAAACCTGGTATAACCCAGGTATTAACGAGGTATAACCCAGGTATTAACCAGGTATAACACCGGTATTAACCTATTATAACCCAGGTATAGCACAGGTATAACCCAGGTATTAACCCAGGTATAGCGCAGGTATAAACCTGGTATAACCCAGGTATTAACCAGCTATAGCTCAGGTATAACCCAGGTATTAACCAGGTATAGCTCAGGTATAACCCAGGTATTAACCAGGTATAGCCCAGGTATTACCCCGGGTATAAACCAGGTATAAACAAGGTATAGCCCAGGTATAAACCAGGTATTAACCAGGTATATCCAAGGTATTAACCAGGTATTAACCAGATATAGCCCAGGTATAACCCAGGTATATCCCAGGTATTAACCAGGTATAACCCAGGTATATCCCAGGTATTAACCAGGTATAGCCCAGGTATAACCCAGGTATAGCTCAGGTATATCCCAGGTATAGCCCAGGTATTAACCAGGTATAACTGAGGTATAGCCCAGGTATTAACCAGGTATAACCCAGGTATTAACCAGGTATAACCCAGGTATAGCCCAGGTATATCCCAGGTATAACCCAGGTATAACCCAGGTATTAACCAGGCATAACCCAGGTATTAACCAGGTATAACCCAGGTATAACCCAGGTATTAACCAGGTATAACCCAGGTATAAACCAGGTACAGCCATGTATAACCCAGGTATAACCCAGGTATAACCCAGGTATAGCCCAGGTATATCCCAGGTATAACCCAGGTATAACCCAGGTATTAACCAGGCATAACCCAGGTATTAACCAGGTATAACCCAGGTATAACCCAGGTATTAACCAGGTATAACCCAGGTATAAACCAGGTACAGCCATGTATAACCCAGGTATAACCCAGGTATAACCCAGGTATAGCTCAGGTATAACCTAGGTATAGCTCAGGTACAGCCAGGTATAACCCTGGTATAGCCAGTTATGACCCAGGTACAGCTCAGGTATAACCCTGGTATAGCCAGGTATGACCCAGGTACAGCTCAGGTATAATCCTGGCATAGCCAGGTATAACCCAGGTACAGCTCAGGTATAACCCCGGTATAGCCAGGTATAAACCAGGTATAACCCAGGTATAGCTCAGGTATTAACCAAAGTGTTAACCAGGTATAACCCAGGTATTAACCAGGTATAACCCAGGTATAAACAAGGTACAGCCAGGTATAAACCTGGCATTGCCAGGTATAACCCAGGTATAGCTCAGGTATAACCCAGGTATTAACCAGATATAGCTCAGGTATAACCCAGGTATTAACCAGGTATAGCCCAGGTATATCCAAAATATTAACCAGGTATAACCCATGTATATCCCAGGTATAACCCAGGTATTAACCAGGTATAACCCAAGTATAACCCAGGTATTAACCAGGTATAACCCATGTATTAACCAGATATAGCCAAGGTGTTAACCAGGTATAACCCACGTATTAACCAGGTATAACCCAGGTATTAACCAGGTATAGCCCAGGTATAACCCAGGTATTAACGAGGTATAACCCAGGTATTAACCAGGTATAACACCGGTATTAACCTATTATAACCCAGGTATAGCACAGGTATAACCCAGGTATTAACCCAGGTATAACCCAGGTATAGCGCAGGTATAAACCTGGTATAACCCAGGTATTAACCAGGTATAACACCGGTATTAACCTATTATAACCCAGGTATAGCACAGGTATAACCCAGGTATTAACCCAGGTATAGCGCAGGTATAAACCTGGTATAACCCAGGTATTAACCAGCTATAGCTCAGGTATAACCCAGGTATTAACCAGGTATAGCTCAGGTATAACCCAGGTATTAACCAGGTATAGCCCAGGTATTACCCCGGTATAAACCAGGTATAAACAAGGTATAGCCCAGGTATAAACCAGGTATTAACCAGGTATATCCAAGGTATTAACCAGGTATTAACCAGATATAGCCCAGGTATAACCCAGGTATATCCCAGGTATTAACCAGGTATAACCCAGGTATATCCCAGGTATTAACCAGGTATAGCCCAGGTATAACCCAGGTATAGCTCAGGTATATCCCAGGTATAGCCCAGGTATTAACCAGGTATAACTGAGGTATAGCCCAGGTATTAACCAGGTATAACCCAGGTATTAACCAGGTATAACCCAGGTATAGCCCAGGTATATCCCAGGTATAACCCAGGTATAACCCAGGTATTAACCAGGCATAACCCAGGTATTAACCAGGTATAACCCAGGTATAACCCAGGTATTAACCAGGTATAAACCAGGTACAGCCATGTATAACCCAGGTATAACCCAGGTATAACCCAGGTATAGCTCAGGTATAACCTAGGTATAGCTCAGGTACAGCCAGGTATAACCCTGGTATAGCCAGGTATGACCCAGGTACAGCTCAGGTATAACCCTGGCATAGCCAGGTATAACCCAGGTACAGCTCAGGTATAACCCTGGTATAGCCAGGTATAAACCAGGTACAGCCAGGCATAACCCCGGTATAGCCAGGTATAAACCAGGTATAACCCAGGTATAACCCAGGTATAGCTCAGGTATTAACCAAGGTGTTAACCAGGTATAACCCAGGTATTAACCAGGTATAACCCAGGTATAAACAAGGTACAGCCAGGTATAAACCTGGCATTGCCAGGTATAACCCAGGTATAGCTCAGGTATAACCCAGGTATTAACCAGATATAGCTCAGGTATAACCCAGGTATTAACCAGGTATAGCCCAGGTATATCCAAAATATTAACCAGGTATAACCCATGTATATCCCAGGTATAACCCAGGTATTAACCAGGTATAACCCAAGTATAACCCAGGTATTAACCAGGTATAACCCATGTATTAACCAGATATAGCCAAGGTGTTAACCAGGTATAACCCACGTATTAACCAGGTATAACCCAGGTATTAACCAGGTATAGCCCAGGTATAACCCAGGTATTAACGAGGTATAACCCAGGTATTAACCAGATATAGCCAAGGTGTTAACCAGGTATAACACCGGTATTAACCTATTATAACCCAGGTATAGCACAGGTATAACCCAGGTATTAACCCAGGTATAACCCAGGTATAGCGCAGGTATAAACCTGGTATAACCCAGGTATTAACCAGCTATAGCTCAGGTATAACCCAGGTATTAACCAGGTATAGCTCAGGTATAACCCAGGTATTAACCAGGTATAGCCCAGGTATTACCCCAGGTATAAACCAGGTATAGCCCAGGTATAAACCAGGTATTAACCAGGTATATCCAAGGTATTAACCAGGTATTAACCAGATATAGCCCAGGTATAACCCAGGTATATCCCAGGTATTAACCAGGTATAACCCAGGTATAGCTCAGGTATATCCCAGGTATAGCCCAGGTATTAACCAGGTATAACTGAGGTATATCCCAGGTATAGCCCAGGTATTAACCAGGTATAACTGAGGTATAACCCAGGTATAGCTCAGGTATATCCCAGGTATTAACCAGGTATAACCCAGGTATAACCCAGGTATATCCCAGGTATTAACCAGGTATAACCCAGGTATTAACCAGGTATAACCCAGGTATTAACCAGGTATATCCCAGGTATTAACCAGATATATCCCAGGTGTAGCCCAGGTATTAACCAGGTATAACCCAGGTATTAACCAGGTATAGCCCAGGTATTAACCAGGTATAACCCAGGTATTAACCAGGTATATCCCAGGTATTAACCAGATATATCCCAGGTGTAGCCCAGGTATTAACCAGGTATAACCCAGGTATTAACCAGGTATAGCCCAGGTATTAACCAGGTATAGACCAGGTATTAACCAGATATAGCCCAGGTATAACCCAGGTATTAACCAGGTATAACCCAGGTTTTAACCCAGGTTTTAACCCAGGTTTTAACCAGGTTTGAACCAGATATAGCCCAGGTATAACCCAGGTATTAACCATGTATTAACCAGGTATAGCCCAGGTATAACCCAGGTATTAACCATGTATTAACCAGGTATAACCCAGGTATTAACCATGTATTAACCAGGTATAGCTCAGGTATTAACCAGGTATAACCCAGGTATTAACCAAGTTTTAACCAGGTATTAACCAGGTATAACCCAGGTATTAACCAGGTATAGCCCAGGTATAACCCAGGTATAGCTCAGGTATTACCCAGGTATTAACCAGGTATAACCCAGGTATTAAACAGGTATAGCCCAGGTATTAAACAGGTATAACCCAGGTATTAACCAGGTATAACCCAGGTATTAACCAGGTATAGCCCAGGTATAACCCAGGTATAGCTCAGGTATTACCCAGGTATTAACCAGGTATAACTCAGGTATTAAACAGGTATAACCCAGGTATTAAACAGGTATAACCCAGGTATTAAACAGGTATAACCCAGGTATTAAACAGGTATAACCCAGGTATTAACCAGGTATAACCCAGGTATAGCTCAGGTATTAACCAAGTATAACCCAGGTATTAAACAGGTATAACCCAGGTATTTAACAGGTATAACCCAGGTATTAAACAGGTATAACCCAGGTATTAACCAGGTATAACCCAGGTATAACCCAGGTATTAACCAGGTATTAACCAGGTATAACCCAGGTATAACCCAGGTATAGCTCAGCCTCAGACAACATGGACCTACCCTTTACATCACTGGAATCTAATGAATGAAACTCAACTGTAAGTAAAGATTCTGTTCTGTTCCAACCAGGCCTCATTACATGGCTTCCCAAGGGACCTGGTTTAATCTGCGGTGTGTGTGTGTGTGTCTGGATGTGTGTGTGTGTGTAGTATCATCTGCAGTTGAATCAATGAGAGGGGGGGGGGGGCGAGAGAGAGAGAGACAGACAGACAGACAGACAGACAGACAGACAGACAGACAGACAGACAGACAGAGAGAGAGAGAGAGAGAGAGAGAGAGGGAAAGAGAGAGAGAGACACAGAGAGAGAGAGACACAGAGAGAGAGAGAGAGACAGACAGACAGACAGACAGACAGACAGACAGACAGACAGACAGAGAGAGGGGGGGAAAGAGAGCGAGAGACACAGAGAGAGAGAGTGTGGGGGAGGGAGAGAGAGTGAAAAAGAGAAAAATAAAGGTGAGACAGATATCACACAGGCAACTGGGGATGTTCAAGAGATGTTTAAACGCGCGCACACACACACACACACACACACACACACACACACACACACACACACACACACACACACACACACACACACACACACACACACACACACACACACACACACACACACACACACACACCCTCTTCTACTTGCTTCACTGAATCTACAATTATAATGAGTGATGATTATAGCGCATAAAGACTATAATGAATAAACAGAGCCTGTGTTACCCACTAACAAGCACTGAGGCTGCATCCCCAAAATTTACCCTATTCTCTATACCCCTCAAATTTAACTATGGACCTCAAAAACAGTTCCACTGCGTTTTCTCATTGTTCATTTACTGGAGGGAGAGGTCCCTGGTGTCTGTGGAGGAGGAGGAGGAGCCTGGTCTACTGCAGGAGGAGGAGGAGGAGCATGGTCTACTGGAGGAGGAGCCTGGTCTACTGGAGGAGGAGGAGGGCCCTGGTCTACTGGAGGAGGAGGGCCCTGGTGTACTGGAGGAGGAGGGCCCTGGTCTATTGGAGCAGGAGGAGGAGGTCCCTGGTCTATTGGATAAGGAGGAGGAGGTCCCTGGTCTATTGGATAAGGAGGAGGAGGGCCCAGGTCTATTGGATAAGGAGGAGGAGGGCCTTGGTCTATTGGAGGAGGAGGGCCCTGGTCTATTGGATAAGGAGGAGGAGGGCCTTGGTCTATTGGAGGAGGAGGGCCCTGGTCTACTGCAGGAGGAGGGCCCTGGTCTATTGGAGCAGGAGGAGGAGGGCCCTGGTCTATTGGATAAGGAGGAGGAGGGCCTTGGTCTATTGGAGGAGGAGGGCCCTGGTCTACTGCAGGAGGAGGGCCCTGGTCTATTGGAGCAGGAGGAGGAGGGCCCTGGTCTATTGGATAAGGAGGAGGAGGGCCCTTCTCTATTGGAGCAGGAGGAGGAGGGCCCTGGTCTATTGGAGCAGGAGGAGGAGGGCCCTGGTCTATTGGAGGATGAGGAGAAGGGCCCTGGCCTATTGGATAAGGATGAGGAGGGCCCTAGTCTATTGGAGGATGAGGGGGGCCCTGGTCTATTGGAGAAGGAGGAGGGCCCTGGTCTATTGGAGCAGGAGGAGGAGGGCCCTGGTCTATTGGATAAGGAGGAGGAGGGCCCTGGTCTACTGCAGGAGGAGGGCCCTGGTCTATTGGAGAAGGAGGAGGAGGGCCCTGGTCTATTGGATAAGGAGGAGGAGGGCCCTGGTCTATTGGAGCAGGAGGAGGAGGGCCCTGGTCTATTGGAGCAGGAGGAGGAGGGCCCTAGTCTATTGAAGCAGGAGGAGGAGGGCCCTGGTCTATTGAAGCAGGAGGAGGAGGGCCCTGGTCTATTGGAGGATGAGGAAGAGGGCCCTGGTCTATTGGATAAGGAGGAGGAGGGCCCTGGTCTACTGGAGGAGGAGGGCACTGGTGTACTGGAGGAGGGGGGCCCTGGTCTATTGGAGCAGGAGGAGGGCCCTGGTCTATTGGAGCAGGAGGAGGAGGGCCCTGGTCTATTGGATAAGGAGGAGGAGGGCCCTGGTCTATTGGAGGATGAGGAAGAGGGCCCTGGTCTATTGGATAAGGAGGAGGAGGGCCCTGGTCTACTGGAGGAGGAGGGCACTGGTGTACTGGAGGAGGGGGGCCCTGGTCTATTGGAGCAGGAGGAGGGCCCTGGTCTATTGGAGCAGGAGGAGGAGGGCCCTGGTCTATTGGATAAGGAGGAGGAGGGCCCTGGTCTATTGGATAAGGAGGAGGAGGGCCCTTCTCTATTGGAGCAGGAGGAGGAGGGCCCTGGTCTATTGGAGCAGGAGGAGGAGGGCACTGGTCTATTGGAGGATGAGGAGAAGGGCCCTGGCCTATTGGATAAGGATGAGGAGGGCCCTAGTCTATTGGAGGATGAGGAGGGCCCTGGTCTATTGGAGAAGGAGGAGGGCCCTGGTCTATTGGAGCAGGAGGAGGAGGGCCCTGGTCTATTGGATAAGGAGGAGGAGGGCCCTGGTCTACTGCAGGAGGAGGGCCCTGGTCTATTGGAGAAGGAGGAGGAGGGCCCTGGTCTATTGGATAAGGAGGAGGAGGGCCCTGGTCTATTGGAGCAGGAGGAGGAGGGCCCTGGTCTATTGGAGCAGGAGGAGGAGGGCCCTAGTCTATTGAAGCAGGAGGAGGAGGGCCCTGGTCTATTGAAGCAGGAGGAGGAGGGCCCTGGTCTATTGGAGGATGAGGAAGAGGGCCCTGGTCTATTGGATAAGGAGGAGGAGGGCCCTGGTCTACTGGAGGAGGAGGGCACTGGTGTACTGGAGGAGGGGGGCCCTGGTCTATTGGAGCAGGAGGAGGGCCCTGGTCTATTGGAGAAGGAGGAGGAGGGCCCTGGTCTATTGGATAAGGAGGAGGAGGGGGGCCCTGGTCTATTGGAGGAGGAGGGCCCTGGTCTATTGGAGGAGGAGGGCCCTGCCGTCCTTGGCCAGCTCTCCCACTATCTCTCTCAGAATGACCTTCTTGATCCAAATCAGTCAGGTTTCAAGACTAGTCATTCAACTGAGACTGCTCTTCTCTGTATCACGGAGGCGCTCCGCACTGCTAAAGCTAACTCTCTCTCCTCTGCTCTCATCCTTCTAGACCTATCGGCTGCCTTCGATACTGTGAACCATCAGATCCTCCTCTCCACCCTCTCCGAGTTGGGCATCTCCGGCGCGGCCCACGCTTGGATTGCGTCCTACCTGACAGGTCGCTCCTACCAGGTGGCGTGGCGAGAATCTGTGTCCTCGCCACGCGCTCTCACCACTGGTGTCCCCCAGGGCTCTGTTCTAGGCCCTCTCCTATTCTCGCTATACACCAAGTCACTTGGCTCTGTCATAACCTCACATGGTCTCTCCTATCATTGCTATGCAGACGACACACAATTAATCTTCTCCTTTCCCCCTTCTGATGACCAGGTGGCGAATCGCATCTCTGCATGTCTGGCAGACATATCAGTGTGGATGACGGATCACCACCTCAAGCTGAACCTCGGCAAGACGGAGCTGCTCTTCCTCCCAGGGAAGGACTGCCCGTTCCATGATCTCGCCATCACGGTTGACAACTCCATTGTGTCCTCCTCCCAGAGCGCTAAGAACCTTGGCGTGATCCTGGACAACACCCTGTCGTTCTCAACTAACATCAAGGCGGTGGCCCGTTCCTGTAGGTTCATGCTCTACAACATCCGCAGAGTACGACCCTGCCTCACACAGGAAGCGGCGCAGGTCCTAATCCAGGCACTTGTCATCTCCCGTCTGGATTACTGCAACTCGCTGTTGGCTGGGCTCCCTGCCTGTGCCATTAAACCCCTACAACTCATCCAGAACGCCGCAGCCCGTCTGGTGTTCAACCTTCCCAAGTTCTCTCACGTCACCCCGCTCCTCTGCTCTCTCCACTGGCTTCCAGTTGAAGCTCGCATCCGCTACAAGACCATGGTGCTTGCCTTCGGAGCTGTGAGGGGAACGGCACCGCAGTACCTCCAGGCTCTGATCAGGCCCTACACCCAAACAAGGGCACTGCGTTCATCCACCTCTGGCCTGCTCGCCTCCCTACCACTGAGGAAGTACAGTTCCCGCTCAGCCCAGTCAAAACTGTTCGCTGCTCTGGCCCCCCAATGGTGGAACAAACTCCCTCACGACGCCAGGACAGCGGAGTCAATCACCACCTTCCGGAGACACCTGAAACCCCACCTCTTCAAGGAATACCTAGGATAGGATAAAGTAATCCTTCTCACCCCCCCCCTTAAATGATTTAGATGCACTATTGTAAAGTGGCTGTTCCACTGGATGTCAGAATCTGAATTCACCAATTTGTAAGTCGCTCTGGATAAGAGCGTCTGCTAAATGACTGAAATGTAAATGTAAATGTACTGCAGGAGGAGGGCCCTGGTCTATTGGAGCAGGAGGGCCCTGGTCTATTGGAGCAGGAGTTGAAGGGCCCTGGTCTATTGGAGCAGGAGGAGGAGGGCCCTGGTCTATTGGAGGAGGAGGGCCCTAGCCTATTGAAGCAGGAGGAGGAGGGCCCTGGTCTATTGGAGGATGAGGAGGAGGGCCCTGGTCTATTGGATAAGGAGGAGGAGGTCCCTGGTCTATTGGAGGATGAGGAGGAGGGCCCTGGTCTATTGGAGGAGGAGGAGGAGGTCCCTGGTCTATTGGAGGATGAGGAGGAGGGCCCTGGTCTATTGGAGGAGGAGGAGGAGGGGGGCCCTGGTCTATTGGAGGAGGAGGAGGAGGTCCCTGGTCTATTGGAGCAGGAGGAGGAGGGCCCTGGTCTATTGGAGCAGGAGGAGGAGGGCCCTGGTCTAATGGAGGATGAGGAGGAGGAGGACAAACAGTAAATACAATGTAATCATAGAACCTTGTCCTCCACACAGCTAGACTGACCATAACAGCTGAAACAGAGCAGCACCTTCTCCATACAGCTAGACTGACCATACCAGCTGAAACAGAGCAGTACCTTCTCCATACAGCTAGACTGGCCATACCAGCTGAAACAGAGCAGTACCTCCTCCATACAGCTAGACTGACCATACCAGCTGAAACAGAGCAGTACCTTCTCCATACAGCTAGACTGACCAACACAGCTGAAACAGAGCAGTACCTTCTCCTCCATACAGCTAGACTGACCATACCAGCTGAAACAGAGCAGTACCTTCTCCATACAGCTAGACTGGCCATACCAGCTGAAACAGAGCAGTACCTCCTCCATACAGCTAGACTGACCATACCAGCTGAAACAGAGCAGTACCTTCTCCATACAGCTAGACTGACCATACCAGCTGAAACAGAGCAGTTCCTTCTCCATACAGCTAGACTGACCATACCAGCTGAAACAGAGCAGCACCTTCTCCTCCATACAGCTAGACTGACCATACCAGCTGAAACAGAGCAGTACCTCCTC
Organism: Oncorhynchus masou masou; assembly: GCF_036934945.1. Lineage (NCBI taxonomy): Eukaryota > Metazoa > Chordata > Actinopteri > Salmoniformes > Salmonidae > Oncorhynchus > Oncorhynchus masou. The sequence continues at coordinate 4,745,065 of NC_088217.1, forward strand.
CATACAGCTAGACTGGCCATACCAGCTGAAACAGAGCAGTTCCTTCTCCTCCATACAGCTAGACTGGCCATACCAGCTGAAACAGAGCAGTACCTTCTCCTCTGCACAGCTAGACTGACCATAACATTTTGTTGTGTTACAGCCTGAATTTTAAAATGATGAAATTGAGATTGGGTGCCACTGGCCTACACACACACACACACACTGGCCTACATACACACACACTGGTCTACACACACACACACACTGGCCTACACACACACACTGGCCTACACACACACACACTGGCCTACACACACACACACTGGCCTACACACACACACACACACACACACACACACACACACACACACACACACACACACACACACACACACACACACACACACACACACACACAATACCCCATAATGTCAAAGTGGAATTATGTTTTTCAAAATTAAAAGCTTACGTTTCTTGAGTCAATAAGTATTCAACCCCTTTGTTATGGCAAGTCTAAATAAGTTCAGGAGTAAAAATGACCGACTTCCCAATCTCTGTACCTCACACATACAATTACATACCTCAGTCCAGCAGCGAATTTCAAAACACCAGATTCAAACACAAAGACCGGGGAGGCTTTCCAACGCCTCACAAAGAAGGGCACCTATTGACAGATGGGTAAAATATATATATATATAAAGCAGACATTGAATATACCTTTGAGCATGGTGAAGTTATTAATTTACACTTTAGATGGTGTATCAATACACCCAGTCACTAAATCAATTGCGGAGATGGAATTAAACCGCTCAGGGATCTTAACATGGAATTTATTTTAAGATGGTCATACCAAGGATCATTTAACTATTTGATGTTGAATTTTACGACTCCTTTAGGTATCAAAAAATATATATATATATAATATATATGTTTTCATATTGAATTTGGTCTCTACTACTATAGCCCATAGAAATGCATAAATGTGAAAAAAGACGTAAGGAATAAGGTTTTTGTAGTGTCTTGTCCTATATCGAGGAGATATAAGAAAGTTTGTTTCATAGGCCAAACAGGTTTGGATGCTACAGACAAAAGTTGGCACATCAGCGTCACCGAATTCAGACGAGTCTCATGGGACTTGTGGGGGTCTGACGGCAAAACGGTGTCACGACTTCCACCGAAGTTGTTCCCTCTCCTTGTTCGTTCAGCGTTCGGCTGTCGACGTCACTCTAGCCGCCACCGATCCATGTTTCCCTTTCTGTTTTGTGTGTGATTGCCTTTCGTTGTATTCCGGTGTGTTGTATTTTGAGTCCTGTTTTATCCTTGTTTGGAACGGGATTTTGTTACGTTTTGGATTGAGAAAATCAGTGATTGTTACTCTTATCTGTGTCCTGCGCATGACTCCTCCTTCTTTTAGATCGACTCTGACAAGCGGAGAACACCAGCGTGCTCGTGAGAGTCTCATCTTGACACAAAGAGGTCATATTATTTTGTTTCCAAAACCGTTCTGACATTTTCGGGATGTCTCATGGTCTGTCAAACACAGCTGTAGCTCGGCCATCTTCCACTGCAGATGCAGAAGGCAGATGTAGACAGATGCAGAAGGCTGACGTAGACAGATGCAGAAGGCCGACGCAGAGAGATGCAGAAGGCCGACGTAGACAGATGCAGAAGGCCGACGTAGAGAGATGCAGAAGGCTGACGTAGACAGATGCAGAAGGCCGACGTAGATAGATGCAGAAGGCCGACGTAGAGAGATGCAGTAGGCTGACGTAGACAGATGCAGAAGGCCGACGTAGACAGATGCAGAAGGCCGACGTAGACAGATGCAGAAGGCCGACGTAGACAGATGCAGAAGGCTGACGTAGACAGATGCAGAAGGCCGACGTAGACAGATGCAGAAGGCTGACGCAGACAGATGCAGAAGGCCGACGTAGACAGATGCAGAAGGCCGACAGAGAGATGCAGAAGGCTGACGTAGACAGATGCAGAAGGCTGACGTAGACAGATGCAGAAGGCTGACGTAGACAGATGCAGAAGGCCGACGTAGACAGATGCAGAAGGCCGACGTAGACAGATGCAGAAGGCCGACGTAGACAGATGCAGAAGGCCGACGTAGACAGATGCAGAAGGCCGACGTAGACAGATGCAGAAGGCCGACGTAGAGAGATGCAGAAGGCCGACGCAGACAGATGCAGAAGGCCGACGTAGACAGATGCAGAAGGCCGACGTAGACAGATGCAGAAGGCCGACGTAGACAGATGCAGAAGGCCGACGTAGAGAGATGCAGAAGGCCGACGTAGACAGATGCAGAAGGCCGACGTAGACAGATGCAGAAGGCCGACGTAGAGAGATGCAGAAGGCCGACGTAGAGAGATGCAGAAGGCCGACGTAGACAGATGCAGAAGGCCGACGCAGACAGATGCAGAAGGCCGACGTAGAGAGATGCAGAAGGCCGACGTAAAGAGATGCAGAAGGCCGACGTAGACAGATGCAGAAGGCCGACGTAGACAGATGCAGAAGGCCGACGTAGACAGATGCAGAAGGCTGACGTAGACAGATGCAGAAGGCCGACGTAGACAGATGCAGAAGGCCGACGTAGACAGATGCAGAAGGCCGACGTAGAGAGATGCATAAGGTTGACGTAGACAGATGCAGAAGGCCGACGTAGACAGATGCAGAAGGCCGACGTAGAGAGATGCATAAGGTTGATGTAGACAGATGCAGAAGGCCGACGCAGACAGATGCAGAAGGCCGACGTAGAGAGATGCAGAAGGCTGACGTAAAGAGATGCAGAAGGCCGACGTAGACAGATGCAGAAGGCCGACGTAGACAGATGCAGAAGGCCGACGTAGACAGATGCAGAAGGCCGACGTAGACAGATGCAGAAGGCCGACGTAGACAGATGCAGAAGGCCGACGTAGACAGATGCAGAAGGCCGACGCAGACAGATGCAGAAGGCCGACGCAGACAGATGCAGAAGACCGACGTAGAGAGACGCAGAAGGCCGACGTAGACAGATGCAGAAGGCCGACGCAGACAGATGCAGAAGGCCGACGTAGACAGATGCAGAAGGCTGACGTAGACAGATGCAGAAGGCCGACGTAGAGAGATGCAGAAGGCCGACGTAGACAGATGCAGAAGGCCGACGTAGAGAGATGCATAAGGTTGACGTAGACAGATGCAGAAGGCCGACGTAGACAGATGCAGAAGGCCGACGTAGAGAGATGCATAAGGTTGACGTAGACAGATGCAGAAGGCCAACGCAGACAGATGCAGAAGGCCAACATCGCTGGATGTGATGGATTGAGACCCAACCCGTGCAAAAAAATATCTCTCTAGTTTAAACTGACAGCACGTCGCGTCAATAGACTCTTAAGGTTTTTAACCTGTTTCTTCCCCTTCATCTACACTGATTGAAGTAGACATCAGTAATTAACATCAATACTGGATCATGGCTTTCACCTGGTAGGTCTGTCATGGAAACAGCAGGAGCTCAAAATGTTTTGCACACTCAGTGTACAATCTCACGCACGCACTCACCCACGCGCGCACACACACACACACAAAGCCAGCCAGCGGATGTTACTACACTAATGCTAGCTAAGTGGATAGTGGAGGTGAGGGGAGTGAGGGGAGGTGAGGGGAGGTGAGGTGAGGGGAGAACAGCAGGCACTGTTCTTTTAAAACAGGAAACCATCTTCTGTCATCATGACTGTAATTACAGGACTGAGACACACGCATACATTTCCATGAGAATGGAGCCCTCAGCAAGATCTCCCTCTCTCTCTCTCCATATTCTCACTCTTCCACCATAACACACAGACCTAGTGCCTCTCATCTTCACACCTAGTCATTCAACATCACCATTAGCATCAACAACATCGCCATGATCAACAACAACACCATGATCAACATCACCATGATCAACAACATCACCATGATCAACAACATCACCATGATCAACAACATCACCATGATCATCAACAACATATCATCCTCACCAATCTTCTCTGCTGATACTGATTGGTAGCCTACCGTAGTGTGTGTCTGGCCTGCAGAAAGACCCGGCACAGAGAGACTTGTAGGTTTCTTCTGCAAATTACTATGAATTAGCAGACTTATTTCCTAAAACTTGTCAATACTAAACATCATATTAAAGGTGTGAAAGAAATAACAGGTATATTTCGCTTCAGCAACCACAATTAATCTGTGCGAACATGGCTGCTCTCAACACAGAGTGGCGGCCGCTACTATACGAGAGATTGTTCGTGAGGAGATTACCTTTGCACTAAATTAATCATTGGCAGTGCTCACGGCTAAATTGGATACTTATTAAACTAAATTATAAAGTTTGGAGAAATTCAATGTACGGGTCAAAGAATTCTGAAACTGGTGTGAAAGCGGGCAACCCAACTTCCTTCATGAGTAATCTATTCTATGAACCGTTTGGGCAGGGGAAGGTGGGCCCATGCTGCGGATTAATAAATCATTTTACTGCAGTGGGCTAAATCAGGGTGTGACGAAGACGCAGGGAGTCGGGAAGCAGGTGCAGTCTGTGAGTTTAATCGGAAACGAACATGGAGCGAATACAAAAAGAGAAGAAGCGTCTGAACAAGAAAACAGAAACAATACTGCCTGATGGGTGATACAACAGAGTTCTAGATAAAGGGGAAGTAATCAGGGTAGTGACGAAGTCCAGGTGTGTAATGATGGTTGCCGGGTGTGTGTAATGATGGTTGCCAGGTGTGTGTAATGATGGTCCACCTGGCCGGCGTCGTGGTCCAGCGGCTGGAGCCATGCCTCTACTCCTGCTCCGGTGCTTGACATCGCCGGTCTACGAACCACCGGTCCTGCCAACCCATCGTTTTGTAGACCTGGCAACCATCATTAATGCACACCTGGCAACCATCATTAACGCACACCTGGCAACCATCATTACACACACCTGGCAACCATCATTACACACACCTGGCAACCATCATTACACACACCTGGCAACCATCATTACACACACCTGGCAACCATCATTATACACACCTGGCAACCATCATTACGCACACCTGGCAACCATCGTTACGCACTACTGGCAACCATCATTACGCACTACTGGCAACCATCATTACCCACACCTGGCAACCATCATTACACACACACTTGGCAATCATCATTACGCACACCTGGCAGCCGTCATTACGCATACTTGGCAACCATCATTACGCACACCTGGCAACCATCATTACACACACCTGGCAACCATCATTACACACACCTGGCAACCATCATTACACACACCTGGCAACCATCATTACACACATCTGGCAACCATCATTACACACATCTGGCAACCATCATTACACACATCTGGCAACCATCATTGTTTCTGTTGAATTGTTCAGCTCCTCTTTTTGTCTTCGCTCTTCGCTCAACACGACCAGCTGATGCAACTGCGGACGGTGATGGATGAGATCTTCCGTGTTCTTCAACGTCCAGAGCGCCCCCCTCGACCCAGCGACCGGAGGATCCTTTATCATGAGTCAACCCAGCGAGCCAGCACCTCAGCTCATTCAGCAGTACGCCCAGGTCAGCGATGCCCGTTTGTCCCTCCCGGACAAATATGACGGGACTCCAAATGCCGTGGCTCCCTCTATTTCACTCATCAGATGAGAGCCCCCACCACCGAGAGGTCCAAGGTTATTTCCCTGCCAACCAGAGGGGGCTACGGCCGTGTGGGAGGTAGGAGAGGAGGAGCTGGGTTCTTATGAGAGGTTCGAGAAGAGTATTCGATCATCCATCCACCAGAGGGCACTCTACTCCAACTATGACAGGATGGTCAGTCCGATGCTCGTGTATATCGACGACATCAATATCTAGTCGGCTACCTTGGAGGATTACATCGCCCACGTCCTGGGACGCCTCCTGGAGAACCATCTGTATGTCAAAGAGGAGAAGTGCCAGTTCCATCACGCCGCTTTGTCCTTCTTGGGATAACGGATCAGCACCACAGGGAGTAATGTTATGGAGGAAAGGAAGGTCGAGGACAGTCACGTCGAGGACAGTCAGGTCGAGGCAGTCAGGTCGAGGCCAGGCAGGTCGAGGCAGTCAGGTCGAGGCAGTCAGGTCGAGGCAGTCAGGTCGAGACCAGTCAGGTCGAGGCCAGTCAGGTCGAGACAGTCAAGTCGAGACAGTCAGGTCGAGACAGTCAAGTCGAGACAGTCAGGTTGAGGCCAGTCACGTCGAGACAGTCACGTCGAGGTCAGTCAGGTCGAGGCAGTCAGGTCGAGACAGTCAAGTCGAGACAGTCAGGTCGAGGCCAGTCACGTCGAGACAGTCAGGTCGAGACAGTCAAGTCGAGACAGTCAAGTCGAGACAGTCAGGTCGAGGACAGTCAGGTCGAGGCCAGGCAGGTCGAGGCAGTCAGGTCGAGGCAGTCAGGTCGAGACCAGTCAGGTCGAGGCCAGTCAGGTCGAGACAGTCAAGTCGAGACAGTCAGGTCGAGACAGTCAAGTCGAGACAGTCAGGTTGAGGCCAGTCACGTCGAGACAGTCACGTCGAGGTCAGTCAGGTCGAGGCAGTCAGGTCGAGACAGTCAAGTCGAGACAGTCAGGTCGAGGCCAGTCACGTCGAGACAGTCAGGTCGAGACAGTCAAGTCGAGACAGTCCGGTCGAGGCAGTCAGGTCGAGGCCAGTCAGGTCGAGCCCAGTCACATCGAGGCCAGTCGGGTCGAGCCTAGTCACGTCGAGGCCAGTCGGGTCGAGCCCAGTCAGGTCGAGCCCAGTCATGTCGAGGCCAGTCGGGTGAGGCCAGTCAGGTCGAGGCCAGTCAGGTCGAGGCCAGTCAGGTCGAGGCCAGTCAAGACAGTCACGTCGAGACAGTCAAGTCGAGACAGTCAGGTCGAGGCCAGTCAGGTCGAGCCCAGTCAGGTCGAGGCCAGTCAGGTCGAGCCTAGTCACGTCGAGGCCAGTCGGGTGAGGCCAGTCAGGTCAAGACAGTCACGTCGAGACAGTCAAGTCGAGACAGTCAGGTCGAGGCCAGTCAGGTCGAGCCCAGTCAGGTCGAGGCCAGGCAGGTCGAGACCAGTCAGGTCGAGGCCAGTCGCAAACACCATAAAAGAACTACGCGATTTTTGGGTGCACCCATCATACTACCCTCCCGAATTGTTGCCCCCCCCGTGCTTTGGGACATAGACGAGGACATCTGCCAGGCTCTGGAAAGGGAACCATACCTGCCCTCCGGAGTGCACCTACGTTACCATGGAGGTAAGATATCGGCTGTTGACTTGGGCACATACATCCCCTGCTGCTGAAATCACCCGCACCCCTGAAATCACCCGCACCACTGAAATCTCCCGCACCACTGAAATCACCCGCACCACTGAAATCTCCCGCACCACTGAAATCTCCCGCACCACTGAAATCTCCCGCACCACTGAAATCACCCGCACCACTGAAATCTCCCGCACCACTGAAATCTCCCGCACCACTGAAATCTCCCGCACCACTGAAATCACCCGCACCACTGAAATCTCCCGCACCACTGAAATCTCCCGCACCACTGAAATCACCCGCACCACTGAAATCTCCCGCACCACTGAAATCACCCTCACCACTGAAATCACCCGCACCACTGAAATCACCCTCACCCCTGAAATCACCCGCACCACTGAAATCACCCGCACCACTGAAATCACCCGCACCACTGAAATCTCCCGCACCACTGAAATCACCCTCACCACTGAAATCACCCTCACCACTGAAATCACCCGCACCACTGAAATCACCCTCACCACTGAAATCACCCTCACCACTGAAATCACCCTCACCACTGAAATCACCCGCACCACTGAAATCACCCTCACCACTGAAATCACCCGCACCACTGAAATCACCCGCACCACTGAAATCACCCTCACCACTGAAATCACCCGCACCACTGAAATCACCCTCACCACTGAAATCACCCTCACCACTGAAATCACCCTCACCACTGAAATCACCCTCACCACTGAAATCACCCTCACCACTGAAATCTCCCGCACCACTGAAATCACCCTCACCACTGAAATCACCCGCACCACTGAAATCACCCTCACCACTGAAATCACCCTCACCACTGAAATCACCCGCACCACTGAAATCACCCGCACCACTGAATCCGTCTCCATTAAGTACTGGTGGCCCACCATGACACAGGACACCGTCCATTGCGTCAACTCCTGCTCCGCCCAAACCAAAACTCCCCGGGCACGCTCCAACAGGGAAACTCCTTCCCCTTCCCGTGCCCCAGCAGCCTTGGTCCCATCTGTCCATAACTGTAACACGGGTCACGTGTAACAGCTAGGCCTGCATTATTTCCACACTATATTATCTGAGTACGAGAATAACGGGGGGTTTGGGGGGGGGGTCAATATGTTGTTAACTAGGAACAAGATTCTGTTTAGAGTTTGATCTATTAGCTCAATGGGGTAAATGCAGATGGGCAATCCTCAGGCTAGTTATCTATAGTCAGGTACTGCAACAGGTGGGTGACAGCAGGGGATGAGGCTCAATGCTGAACAGCTGCTTCATGATATGGACCAATGTGTTATTGGGCTCATTTCTGGAGGGGGACATTATATTTGAGTAGAAAGTGAACTAAACTCAGCAACAACAAAAAATAAACGTCCTCTCACTGTCGACTGCGTTTATTATCAGCAAACTTAACGTGTAAATATTTGTGTGAACACAAGATTCAACAACTGAGACATAAACTGAACAAGTTCCACAGACATGTGACTAACAGAAATGGAATAATGTGTCCCTGAACAAAGGGGGGGGGGGGGGTAGAAATCAAAAGTAACAGTCAGTATCTGGTGTGGCCACCAGCTGCATTAGTCCTGTCTGGTCCAGCGACGGTGGGTTTGTGCCCATAGGCGGCGACGTTGTCGGTGATGTCTGGCGAGGACCTGCCTCACAACAGGCCTACAAGCCTCTCTCAGCCTATTGCGGACAGTCTGAGCACTGATGGAGGGAATGTGCGTTCCTGGTGTAACTCGGGCAGTTGTTGTTGCCATCCTGTACCGATCCTGTGCAGGTGTTGTTACACGTGGTCTGCCATTGCGAGGACGGTCAGCTGTCCCTCCCGTCTCCCTGTAGCGCTGTCTTAGGCGTCTCACAGTACGGACATTGCAATTTATTGCCCTGGCCACATCTGCAGTCCTCATGCCTCCTTGCAGCATGCCTAAGGCATGCTCACGCAGATGAGCAGGGACCCTGGGCATGTTTCTTTTGGTGTTTTTCTGAGTCAGTAGAAAGACCTCTTTAGTGTCCTAAATTTTTATAACTGTGACCTTAATTGCCTTCCGTCTGTAAGCTGTTAGTGTCTTAACGACTGTTCCACAGGTGCATATTCATTAATTGTTTATGGTTCATAGAACACGCATGGGAAACAGTGTTTAAACCCTTTACAATGAAGATCTGTGAAGTTATTTGGATTTTTAGGAATTATCTTTGAGAAACAGGGTCCTGAAAAAGGGATGTTTCTTTTTTTGCTGAGTTGAGCAAACCCCCACCTCCAACATTCCAACTGAACCACTGAGTAACCATACCACAACACACAGAGAGCAGGGATCAACTGAACCACTGAGTAACCCTACCACAACACACAGAGAGCAGGGATCAACTGAACCACTGAGTAACCATACCACAACACACAGAGAGCAGGGCCAACTGAACCACTGAGAAACCATACCACAACACACAGAGAGCAGGGATCAACTGAACCACTGAGTAAACATATCACAACACACAGAGAGCAGGGATCCACTGAATCACTGAGTAACCATACCACAACACACAGAGAGCAGGGCCAACTGAACCACTGAGTAACCATACCACAACACACAGAGAGCAGGGATCAACTGAACCACTGAGTAACCATACCACAACACACAGAGAGCAGGGCCAACTGAACCACTGAGAAACCATACCACAACACACAGAGAGCAGGGATCAACTGAACCACTGAGTAAACATATCACAACACACAGAGAGCAGGGATCCACTGAATCACTGAGTAACCATACCACAACACACAGAGAGCAGGGCCAACTGAACCACTGAGTAACCATACCACAACACACAGAGAGCAGGGATCAACTGAACCACTGAGTAAACATATCACAACACACAGAGAGCAGGGATCCACTGAATCACTGAGTAACCATACCACAACACACAGAGAGCAGGGGCCAACTGAATCACTGAGTAAACATATCACAACACACAGAGAGCAGGGATCCACTGAATCACTGAGTAACCATACCACAACACACAGAGAGCAGGGATCAACTGAACCACTGAGTAAACATATCACAACACACAGAGAGCAGGGATCCACTGAACCACTGAGAAACCATACCACAACACACAGAGAGCAGGGATCCACTGAACCACTGAGAAACCATACCACAACACACAGAGAGCAGGGATCAACTGAACCACTGAGTAACCCTACCACAACACACAGAGAGCAGGGATCAACTGAACCACTGAGTAACCATACCACAACACACAGACAGCAGGGATCAACTGAATCACTGAGTAACCATACCACAACACACAGAGAGCAGGGGCAACTGAACCACTGAGTAAACATATCACAACACACAGAGAGCAGGGGCCAACTGAACCACTGAGTAACCATATCACAACACACAGAGAGCAGGGGTCCACTGAACCACTGAGTAACCATACCACAACACACAGAGAGCAGGGGCCAACTGAATCACTGAGTGACCACAACACACAGAGAGCAGGGATCAACTGAATCACTGAGTAACCATACCACAACACACAGAGAGCAGGGGCCAACTGAATCACTGAGTGACCACAACACACAGAGAGCAGGGATCAACTGAATCACTGAGTAACCATACCACAACACACAGAGAGCAGGGCCAACTGAACCACAACCACTGAGTAACCATACCACAACACACAGAGAGCAGGGGCCAACTGAATCACTGAGTAACCATACCACAACACACAGAGAGCAGGGATCAACTGAACCACTGAGTAACCATACCACAACACACAGAGAGCAGGGGCCAACTGAATCACTGAGTAACCATACCACAACACACAGAGAGCAGGGATCAACTGAACCACCGAGTAACCATATCACAACACACAGAGAGCAGGGATCAACTGAACCACTGAGAAACCATACCACAACACACAGAGAGCAGGGGCCAACTGAATCACTGAGAAACCATACCACAACACACAGAGAGCAGGGGCCAACTGAATCACTGAGTAACCATACCACAACACACAGAGAGCAGGGATCCACTGAACCACTGATAAACCATACCACAACACACAGAGAGCAGGGGCCAACTGAATCACTGAGTAACCATATCACAACACACAGAGAGCAGGGATCAACTGAACCACTGATTAACCATACCACAACACACAGAGAGCAGGGCCAACTGAACCACTGAGTAAACATATCACAACACACAGAGAGCAGGGGCCAACTGAACCACTGAGTAACCATATCACAACACACAGAGAGCAGGGGCCAACTGAATCACTGAGTAACCATACCACAACACACAGAGAGCAGGGGCCAACTGAACCACTGAGTAACCATACCACAACACACAGAGAGCAGGGATCAACTGAACCACTGAGTAACCCTACCACAACACACAGAGAGCAGGGGCCAACTGGGGTCTTGTCTCTCATATTTATACTGTCTCTGTCTGTATGCCTGCCCATCTGACCATCATTCTTATTCAACATTACTATACACACAACTTTACAACAATTATATTTGAAAACCCTGTGTGTCACATTGTGATGTAAATAGTTAGCATTAGCAACCTTGTGATGATGCCTGGCTAGCTAGTTATGCAGGACTGCCTTTTTTAAATGTGTTTTATAACAATTATTTTAAAAACTCTGAATGTCACATTTTGAGGTCAGGTCTGGCAGATAACAAGAAAAAGTCATTCCTAACATGAATTTATCCCGTTGTTCATGCACATTAAACACACGGTAGTATTATCCTTACCTTTGTTGTTCATGGTTGTAGAAAATCATGTGGACTGATAGTGACACCTCCTGTCTGGAAATGTTGACGGTGTAATGTCTTGTCCACTGCACTAGGCGGCAGTGTCCCCATTCAACGTCTTGTCGTTTCCGGTCGCCGCTCCTGATTCGATGGTTCATATTTGGGTTCGTTTGGTTCAGTTCTTTCTCTTCCGGTTTCCGTCTCTTACGTGTGGCAGGTAATGAATTTCACTCCTGAGTCTAACATGTTAATCTACATCAATCCTCCTGTGTTTTTAAAGATTCATATCAGCCATGAATGTGTGTTTATAGCGGAAAATATCACGAACCACACAGGCATCTTTATATTTGCTAAATTTGTTCCCGCTTGGATGATTAAAACTATATAACTAGGTCGGCTGTCCATTTCCACCCGCTAGATATTCATGCTAGGAAAACACACCAACAAACTCACCAAATTGAAAATGTGTTAAATGTTTTGGATAATACTGGCTTTCAGCACGTATACGGTGATAATGTCAATGTTTACATCGTTGAAAACCCCCTACGGCTTGTTTCTAGCTCTTATAAATAGTTAGTGTAGCAAACATGAGTTCCAGCGTGTTTCTTTTGGTCAGTTCTGAAATTAACTAATTTCTATTCTCTTCCGTCAACAGATCCACAGAACAGAAATGGCAAAGTCAAAGAATCACACCACCCACAACCAGTGTGAGTAGAAATGAACGGTTATGAAGTTAAGTTAGTTCGCTAGATATAAGTGATCGTGCCTTGCTAACTAGGTAGTTGTCAATACAGGATTAACAGCCTCCCCGGTTGTTTGTGTCCGTTTTCACACAAAAAATTGACTAGAGCTCTGCAGGAGTAGCCTGAATCCTGTTTTAATTTTGAGGTCATTGTTTCCATAAACGTGTTGACACGTCTTTTTCTCCTGTCTGTCCACAGCCCGTAAGGCCCATAGGAATGGGATCAAGAAGCCCAGACCAGACCGTTACGAGTCCATGAAAGGGGTATTTATTGATCTGCTGGCCTATCGACCGTTATGATTTGTTATATACAGTTTGTAAAGTTGCCTAAGTTAGGTCAAGGGCATTGTCATTCACACCCGGTGGTTTATGTAAATCAGATGTGGGTGCCTTCGACTCAATAATATATAAGTGTAACAAAATAAAAGGTGCCCTAATTCCGATGTGGACATCCTGTGAGGTTGCTCTCCCATGGCTCTGTCCTTGTGGCGTATGGGAGCGTAGCACTTTGGTGCTGTGACGTACAGTCCCGTTCCACGGCGTCGTAGAGCAAGCTTTGTCCCCCCGGCCCCTTGGGCTGGTGAGGACGGCGTTCTGTATATTCCTACATCTTCCCAGAGCTCCTTGGGCCATGACTGGGGGGCTAAACCATGCATTGCACAACTTTTAGACTTACTTGCAGGAGCTGCTACTCTCATGGCTTCATTTACACAGATAGCCCAATTCTGATATTTTGCTCAGTAATTGGCAAAAGCTCTGATCTCATCTGCCAAAGATTTAACTGACCTAGTTAAATAAATATATAAAAGATCAGAATTAGCCTGTCTAAATACATCCTTGTGTATGGACGTATCTCTGGTTTATACTGTATTAAATGTACTCTGTGGGGAAATGATCAAACTGAGAGGAAGGAGGTCTCCGCTGGGCTGGTCTATTCATTACCGCCAGCACCTACATCTTTTCATACCGTCGTTCATATCGCCGGCTTTCTGTACGACTCCCGCAAGAACTGGTCACGAACCTCAGTCACGCATTTTTTTTTGTGAGACTGGTTGGACGTACTGCTAAATTCTCTAAAATGCCATTTGAGGTGGCTTATGGTAGCGAAATTAACATTACATTATCTGGCAACATTCCTGCAGTCAGCATGCAAATTGCACACTTCCTCAACTTTAGATATGGGGCGGCAGGGTAGCCTAGTGGTTTGAGTGTTGGACTAGTAACTGAAAGGTTGCAAGTTCGAATCCCCAAGCTGACAAGGTACAAATCTGTCGTTCTGCCCCTGAACAGGCAGTTAACCCACTGTTCCTAGGCCGTCACTGAAAATGAGAATTTGTTCTTAACTGACTTGCCTAGTAAAATAAAGGTAAAATAATAAAAAATCTGTGACATTGTTGTGACCTTTTTTATTGTCCCCCGGCACAAGGTGCACCTGTGTAATGATCATGTTTAATCAGCTTCATGATATACCACATCTCAGGTGGATGGAACATTTTTCCAGGATATTTTTTATTTCAGCTCATGAAACGGGGCACCAAAACTACTTGTTGAAGTTTTTATATTTTTTTAACCACTCGGCTAATTGGGGAGAGAGGATACTTTCCCTTTAAGAGGATTAGCATGTAGGATATAGCCTACCCTTTTAGGAGGAAGATTAGCATGTATACATTAATTCATTAATCCAAAAGTTGTCCACTCGCACCCGCAGGAATGCAGCCTTCTACTGGGAGGTTCGAGTGGCGTGTTTTTTTTTTTTTTTACCTTTATTTAACTTGGCAGGTCGGTTAAGATCAAATTCTTATTTTCAATGACGGCCTAGGAACAGTGGGTTAACTGCCTGTTCGGGGGCAGAACAACAGATTTGTACCTTGTCAGCTGTTTCGGTTACTAGTCAAACACTCATAACCACTAGGCTCTCGGAATTCAGATTTTGAGTTGGTGGGATTATTGGGTACCAGGTTTGGTGCCTCGGTCCCAGTCCCCACCCCCCACGCAATCTAGATTGATTTGATTGGTCATACAGCTCCAAACGAATTCACATTGACCCCTTAGAATTGGGGGGGGGGGGGGTTTAACAAGCTTCGTGACATTTCATGTTAAAACAATTCATGCTCGTCCACTTAGTCTGAAATTCAGCTTAACTGTTTTTCTATTAAGCTTTAGTTTTTTGAATGGAGAGATGACGAGGCGGCAGGGTAGCCTAAGTGCGTTGGACTAGTAACCGAAAGGTCGCAAGTTCAAACCCCCGAGCTGACAAGGTACACATCTGTTGTTCTGGTCCCTGAACAGGCAGTTAACCCACTGTTCCTGGACAGTCATTGAAAATAAGAACTTGTTCTTAACTGACTTGAATAGTTAAAGGTAAAATTACAACAAAAATATTAAATGTGGGTGAGATGCCTGGTGAAGGAGGATATGGGGAAGAAACACGCTTTTTCATAAAAAATATATTAAACTCCATATCAACTGGCACTCAACCTTTCTGCTGCGGTGTCTCTTTCAAAGGATCCTGGTCACATGTTTACACATGAGGATGTAATGTTCTCCATGCGCACTGTACCAATCCTTACTTCCTGTTTTCTTACGCTTCAGATTTATATTTATACCTTATTGAATTAACTTTCAGTATTGTCTATATGTGAAGAGTTTGTCTGCAACTTACTCTCTCTCCCTCCCCAGGTTGACCCTAAGTTCATGAAGAACTTGCGTTTTGCCAAGAAGCACAACAAGAAGGGTCAGAAGACCGCCAACGCAGCAGCCAAGAAGATCGCTGATGCCGCCGCCCCTTAGACGGGGTGGCTCCTCTGCATCGCCACGGTCCATTGACTTTATTACCATCACAATAAAGCTATGCTTTGTTTAAAAAAAAATACATTGTAACTTCATTTACTGATCTATCCCATTTAATATTACTGGGTTGACTGTTTGTGTTATATTTCATATAATAGCCTAGCTCTCCTACCTCAACATGGCTTTCATTTCCAACAACACTATGGCATCCTTCAGCTTGGAAATGGGGTTCACCAGAGCTATACATTGGCACTAGTCTTTTAAAGGGTCAATCTGTGATTGGTACATCTGTTTTTGGACCTTACATTCGATATATATATCCGTTGATTCTTGAAGAATGTAACTTAAATGTCAGAGTAGTTCAACTGTCGTACCCCCATCAGAACCCAAAATGTTTTAATCGATTGTAAAAAATAATAAAAAATATATATATATAAGGGGGGGGGGGGCTGTCCAACGTGTATTGGTAGCCTTGTGGTTAGAGCGGTGGACTAGTAACCAGAAGGTTGCAAGTTCAAACCCCCGAGCTGACAAGGTACAAATCTGTCGTTCTGCCCCTGAACAGGCATTTAACTCACTGTTCCCAGGCTGTCATTGAAAATAAGAATTTGTTCTTAACTGACTTGCCTAGTTAAATAAAGGTGAAATTAAAAATGCAGAAGGATAACATGAATTGTGGAGTATGAGAAGATAGCTAGGAGGGTCATGGGGCTAGACGCTGGCTCGGGGGGTCATGGGGCTAGACGCTGGCTCGGGGGTCATGGGGATGAGCTGTGAATTATGCGTCTTGTCACAGGAGTGTCTTGTGTTGAGACTAAACTGGGTACTATCAACAGGACCGGTGTCTATTGTATTGAGACTAAACTGGGTACAGCTGCTGTCTCGAGACTGACTGCCAGGCCCTGGCTATTGACTAAACTGACTAGAGGGAATGTTTACAATGTCGAGGCCTAAATATGTTAAGACAGTGTTACAGTATACAGGACTTCTCGGTTCCTAGACAAACATATTTTCTCTGTGTTGTACCACTGTTGTCACTCAGTGGTCATTAAAATACCAAGGAACACGTCTCTTTAGCACCGTCCAGGTTTGATTTAAACGCGAGCTAACCCTGTTTGCGTTGTGAAGTGTCAACGTCTAATTTGGATGGTGCTATCAACACACTTTCCTTGGTATTTTGATGTGGTGTATTCAGTGGCGATATTTAGCGTGTAAATCTTGTTGGGACAACAAGTGAACGGCACTAAACCATAAGTGAATTGAGCTGTAACGCGAACAAACGGTGCCAACGAACTGTTAGGGCCTACATAACGCTGTCCCAACACCTTACCACTGCTACACCTGGCTATCAGCTGAGCCTTGACTGGCAGCGAAACAGCCTCATTTACTGACTTTATTATTATTTTTTAAACATGGCTGACTTGCTTAAACAAATGTGGTTTCTACTGACAGGTTAATATGTACAACCTACAGCATAAGGCAGAGCTGCCCCACCTTCTGGGGGATTTGCTGTCCTGTAGGTTTTCAGTCCAACTCATTTAGCATATCTGATTCAGCTAGTTAAGGTCTTGTTGAGCTGCTAACCAGTAGAATCAATCGGGTGTGTTAAATTAGGGTTGGACTGAAAACCCACAGAACGGTAGATCTCCAGGAACAGGGTTGGACTGATAACCTACAGGACAGTAGATCTCCAGGAAGAGGGTTGGACTGATAACCTACAGAACGGTAGATCTCAAGGAAGAGGGTTGGACTGATAACCTACAGGACAGTAGATCTCCAGGAAGAGGGTTGGACTGATAACCTACAGGACAGTAGATCTCCAAGAAGAGGGTTGGACAGCCATGGCATAAGGACGACAAGTGGAACATTTGCAATCCATCATTTCGATTAAGACAATGACCCAGGTAGGATGGACGTCGTCATAACTATTTGTTCAGCACTTTTGAAATGTACAGCGACAGAATTCAGAACATGGGCTGTTTTTACAGTGAGTGTTCTCCCTGTACACCAAGTCAGAACCGTAGGCTTAATAAAGGGGGCATATAAGCAGACAATGAAAGCTCTTACAATATTCAATGATGACATATCTCAGAAACGAGTTATAGGCTACATGTGCACCACCAAGTCAGAACAGTAGGTGAAATTAAGAGGTGAAAATAGACCAAACTATTAGGTTGAGGCATATGGGCTACGAACAGCTTACTATACAACATACACTTAGTATTACTTAGCTACAGTATACATATCTCCCTGGCATATTACAGCATTTATGCAGCAGCATACAAGACATTTTTGGACTCACCTTGTTGTGTTCTTCTCCCTTGACAGCAATCCTTCGTGGGCAAGTTTTGTCATCAAAGTCTGGCAATCCCTGGATTTATAAAACACTACAAAGAAACAACATAAAACACATAGTAAACAACATAAAACAATACATAGTAGACAACATAAAACACTGTAGTAAACAACATAAAACACTACATAGTAAACAACATAGAACACTACATAGTAAACAACATAAAACACTACATAGTAAACAACATAAAACACTACATAGTAAACAACATAAAACACTACATAGTAAACAACATAAAACACTGCATAGTAAACAACATAAAACACTACATAGTAAACAACATAAAACACTACATAGTAAACAACATAAAACACTACATAGTAAACAACATAAAACACTGTGTAGTAAACAACATAAAACACTACATAGTAAGCAACATAAAACACTACATAGTAAACAACATAAAACACTACATAGTAAACAACATAAAACACTACATAGTAAACAACATAAAACACTGCATAGTAAACAACATAAAACACTACATAGTAAACAACATAAAACACTGTGTAGTAAACAACATAAAACACTGCATAGTAAACAACATAAAACACAAGGAATGTGAGAATGCTATTCATTGACGACAGTTCAGCGTTCAACACCATAGTGCCCTCAAGGCTCATCACTAAGCTAAGGACCCTGGGACTAAACAACTCCCTCTGCAACTGGATCCTGGACTTCCTGATGGGCCGCCCCCAGGTGGTAAGGGTAGGTAACAACACATCCGCCATGCTGATCCTTAACACGGGGGCTCCTCGGGGGTGCATGCTTAGTCCCCTCCTGTACTCCCTGTTCACTCATGACTGCACGGCCAGGCACGACTCCAACCCCATCATTAAGTTTGCCGATGACACAACAGTGGGAGGCCTGATCACCAACAACGACGAGAGCGTGTGGTGCCAGGACAACAACCTCTCCCTCAACATGATCAAGACTAAGAGGATAATTGTGGACTTCAGGAAAAGGAGGACCGAGCACGCCCCCATTCTCATCGACGGGGCTGTAGTGGAGCAGGTTGAGAGCTTCAAGTTCCTTGGTGTCCACATCACCGACATCTAACATGTTCCAAGCACACCAAGACAGTCGTGAAGAGGGCACGACAAAACCCATTCCCCGTCAGGAGACTGAAAAGATTTGGCATGGGTCCGGAGATCCTCAAAAGGTTCTACAGCTGCACCATCGAGAGCATCCTGATTGGTTGCATCACAGCCTGGTATGGCAACTGCTCTGCCTCCAACCACAAGGCACTAACAGAGGGTAGTGCATACGGCCCAGTACATCACTGAGGCCAAGCCTCCTGCCATCCAGGACATATATACCAGGCGGTGTCAGTGGATGGCCGAAAACAATGTTCAAAGTCTCCAGCCACCCTAGTTATAGACTGTTCTCTCTGCTACCACACGGCAAGTGGTACCGGAGCACCAAGTCTAGGTCCAAGAGGCTTCTAAACAGCTTCTACCCCCAAGCTATAATACTACTGAACATCTAATCAAATGGCTACCCAGACTAGTTGCACCCCCCCCCCCCCCCCCACACACACACACTATTTTACGCTGTGTCATAGAGAATTGTTACAAAATTTAACACTTCCAAGAACTTGTGAATTCAATATAGGCTTTTAATACAAACATATCAGAAGCCTAGATGGTCCGCGGAACACACCCATTCCCAGAGCTATGGCTCTGTCTTTATACACACACAGTATATGAGTCCATTCCATATGTTAATGGGGTTACTTCCCTCAGGTCATCGGCCACCATTATCTTTCATTCCAGGCTTCCTCCATGTTCATGCCTAATAATGCCTGTATCCGCTCTTGATTAGATTACAATGGTGGCAGGACCCTCTCGTGTCCTAAAATTAATATGTCTATCTTACCCTAAGCACTTATGTCCTTTACCCTAAGCACTTATGTCCTTTACCCTAAGCAGTTATGTTTGTTCCTCTCTATCTAATATTGATAATGGTGTCCTGCTCTTTCCATAATAGATAATGTATTTAAGGGTCACCTCCTCCTCTTTGCCCTAAGCCCTTATGCACAGTAAAGCACGTATGGCTTCGGCCATTACACTTATGTCTGTTTAATCTTTGGTTTCCTATCCGCTTTCTGTTTGTGGTCTAATGTACACCTTTGCTCTACAGTATTATGTTTGTCCCTATATGTACCTCTTGCTTCCACAGCTGCTGCTACTCTCTGTTATTATCTATGAGTCACTTTAATAACTCTACCCACATGTACAGTATATATTACCTCAATTACCTCGACTAATCGTTGCCTCCACACATTGACTCTGTACCGGTTCCCCCTGTATATAGCTTCCACATTGACTCTGTACCAGTTCCCCCTGTATATAGCCTCCACATTGACTCTGTACCGTAACACCCTGTATATAGCCTCCACATTAACTCTGTACCGGTACCCCCTGTATATAGCCTCCACATTGACTCTGTACCGGTACCCCCTGTATATAACCTCCACATTGACTCTGTACTGGTACAGCCCTGTATATAGCCTCCACATTGACTCTGTACCGGTACACCCTGTATATAGCCTCCACATTGACTCTGTACTGATACCCCCTGTATATAGCCTCCACATTGACTCTATACCGGTATCCCCTGTATATAGCCTCCACATTGACTCTGTACCGGTACCCCCTGTATATAGCCTCCACATTGACCCTGTACCGTAACACCCTGTATATAGCCTCCACATTAACTCTGTACCGGTACCCCCTGTATATAGCCTCCACATTGACTCTGTACCGGTACCCCCTGTATATAACCTCCACATTGACTCTGTACTGGTACAGCCCTGTATATAGCCTCCACATTGACTCTGTACCGGTACCCCCTGTATATAGCCTCCACATTGACTCTGTACTGGTTCCCCCTGTATATAGCTTCCACATTGACTCTGTACCAGTTCCCCCTGTATATAGCCTCCACATTGACTCTGTACCGTAACACCCTGTATATAGCCTCCACATTAACTCTGTACCGGTACCCCTGTATATAGCCTCCACATTGACTCTGTACTGATACCCCCTGTATATAGCCTCCACATTGACTCTGTACCGGTACCCCCTGTATGTAACCTCCACATTGACTCTGTACTGGTACAGCCCTGTATATAGCCTCCACATTGACTCTGTACCGGTACCCCCTGTATATAGCCTCCACATTGACTCTGTACCAGTACCCCCTGTATATAGCCTCCACATTGACTCTGTACCGGTACCCCCTGTATATAGCCTCCACATTGACTCTGTACCGTAACACCCTGTACATAGCCTCCACATTGACTCTGTACCGGTACCCCCTGTATATAGCCTCCACATTGACTCTGTACCAGTTCCCCTGCATATAGCCTCCACATTGACTCGGTACCGGTACCCCCTGTATATAGCCTCCACATTGACTCTGTACCGGTACCCCCTGTATATAGCCTCCACATTGACTCTGTACTGATACCCCCTGTATATAGCCTCCATATTGACTCTGTACCGGTTTCCCCTGTATATAGCCTCCACGTTGACTCTGTACTGGTATCCCCCTGTATATAGTCTCGCGATTGTTAATTTACTGCTACTCTTTAATTATTTGTTACTTTATTTTTATTTTTTAAAGGTATTTTTCTTAAAACTGCATTGTTGGTTAAGAGCTCGTAAGTAAGCATTTCATTGTAAGATCTACACCTGCAGTATTTGGTGCATGTGACAAATAAAATGTGATTTGAAAAAAAAAGAGAACATATTTCCTTCTTTATCAAATAAATCAAACACAAATATAATATTTATTTCAAACCACTTAAAAAAAAAATGTTTTTAACAACAATATCTTTGTTGTTCCACAGAAGTGCCTTGTGTGGGGAGAGACACTAGATGTGTGTTTCGGTATGATATGTTGGATAAATGAATAAAGACAGACACCAATGTCAGGTTCAATAGCCTTGTTCGTGCATTGTACAACTGGAGTCCCGGGAACAGTCCGGCTAGTCGATTACCTATCAACTAGACTCCGTAACAATGTGTTTGAATACCCATACTCCCATACTGCATACTTAATGAGTATATACTACATACTATTCGTTCATTTTAGTTCAGAGTGTTGTCAGATTTTCCATTTGTAAATTCAGATGGTTTCGCTCTTGGATGCTCCGGCTGAGGAGTAGGGTTGATGGTTGATTTGAGCGTTCTGACCTTACAATGACAGTCAAGCACCCAAGCTAACGTTGGCGAGCTTGCTAGCTATTTCCAGACACAAATGAGACCACTCTGACCATTTCACTTGCCCTAGCAGAGCTGGTTAGGCAGTTTTCATGTTACCCAGAGCGTTGGTGGCTGTAACTGTGCTGCTGGCAACAATTGAATTGCGCTTTGTTGTAGATGTTTACTGACACCGGCAATATTCAACCGGGTTGAACGCTCTAAAATTCATTATTCTGTCTCTGGTACACTCAGACAATTGTGCTCTGAAATTAGAGTAGTTAGCCAGAGCGGATTTATAAAGCACCCGACTATACCATTTAGCTAAGCTGGGTAGTTAGTTAGATATCCTATAGTTAATATACTGGCAAGTTTGATGTACAAGTAGCCAACTAACATCATACCGGTACATACTGCTGTAATGCTATGTGGATTGTAAGGACAGCGTAGCTAACAAATTGTCAGCCAACATAACTTGTGAGGTAAATTATTTGAAAAGTTATGAGTTTATTACATTGCTTGTCATAATTAGTTAAAGTAATGAATTTGTATCCGCTGGATATTTTCCGCCACTTTCTTCAAATCTGGAAACGATGTGAAGCCACGCCCATTTCTTGAAGAGTTGCATTTATGGGCCCTAAAAGTACGGAAATACTGTCTTGGAATTTTTAATTTAAAAAAAATTAAATTATTATTAATATATATTTTTTATTAACAACAAATCAATACATAAAGCACATGAGGGAACACAAGCATACATAGATTACAAACAATGGATAATCGAGCTAGGGGCGGGGATGGGGGCGGGGCTAGGGGGTACAATAGCACATTACAATTACACAAGGACTTTAAGAGACATGCATATACTTACAATTCCAACAGCTTTTTTGTTAGTAGAGCATTTAACCGTCTTAAAATACAGTTCAATTTCTTTTTGTAGGGTACGAAAATTTGTTTTTTTGTTTGTAAATTTACATTTGTGTATATGAAATTTGGCCAAAAGAATAATGAAATTAATTACATAAAAATGTTTCAGCTTATTTCTATTGTATGTAAAGAATCCAAACAGTACATCTCTCCACAATAGTGTAAAATCTTCATAAATGTGTTCAATTATAAACCTACTGATGTCTTGCCATCGTTTTCTTACATGCATACAATGCCAAAAAAGATGCAACACTGTTTCTGGGTGGTCATTACAAAAGGAGCAATTTGAGTTGATGTTTTCCTTAAACTTCTTCATATAGTGGTTGGCAGGATAATATTTATGAATAATTTTTAAGGAAACTAGTTAACAAGTAGGTACGTGTGTGGCAACATCCAAACTTTTTTTCCAACAGATACTATCAATAAATCCATTCCAATAAGGCATGACATAAGGTATAGACACAACATCCTGCTGAAACAAGTATCATATCGCTCTGTTGTTGAATGGACCAAAAGAGAAACAAATCTTTCCTACTGATGAGTCAACAGGGTCAATAGAAGGTAGGCTCTGAGGGTCATATTCATATTTTGGCGAATTTAGTACAACATCCGGTAACTTTTGGCATACTAACTTTTTAAAATGTATTATTATTATTTTTTAAATTCAAATACAGATCAACAATTTACATTCTTACATCATACAAAACATAACGCAGGTATTAATGAGAAAATTCTGGAACAAACAAAAAATATAAGAAAACAAACAATTCTAGTGCATTTGTAATCACTCTGAAAAAGTCTTATTGTAATGATTTAGGAAAATGTTATTCTTGTTATTGTTCACTAGGGTTAATGTTTTAATAAAATAGTTAAATTCAATTAAAAAAAATGTAAAAATGTAATTTGTTTGTAAAAATGTAACATTTTTGTTTGTGTATGAAGTGTTTGGCAGCAAGAATAAAAAAGTAACAATCGTTTCAATGGTTTTGTTATCATTACAATAGTAACATATTATATATTTCATGTCAAAAACATAGGCAGTGTTCATAATGGTAAATAAGTAATTTGCAAGGTTTTCCCAAAATTCTGACACAAATTTACATTAAAATTAAAAATGAGACAGATTCTCACCTTCTTTTTCACAGAAAACGCAGATATCATTAATAGCCACAAATTTGGATATCATAGAATTACATGGATATATCTTGTAAAATATATCCACTATATCCTAACTAACTATATCTACTATATCCTAACTAACTATATCCACTATATCCTAACTAACTATATCCACTATATCCTAACTAACTATATTCACTATACCCACACTACAATACTAAAACACGTCACAAATAGTGCGAGTATTCGAACACAGCTACTGTCGGTGTGATGCATCATTTCCGCTTCCGCTTTCCCTCTGATTGCATCAGTTCCCTGTCATCAGTTCGTCAAAGTTGGCAGCCGGAGAAAGAAAGACATGTGAGTTTACCTGAATGGGTATTTAAATATTTGTATGTTGAACTGTTGTACAATTAAACTATATTTACCTGCCGTTGATGCAATATGCGTCCATATGAATGCAAACGTGAGGGTACAGTGTCACGGAGTAGTCGAAAGCACTTAGCGAGCTAGCCGGCTAAGCTAACCACTCCACTTACATGTGCACAGCAAGGATAGGTCGTTAATAGCATGCATTTATTCATATTTTATAACTAGATTTATTCAACATCGATACTAGCCAGGTTTAAACTCAGTTAACTGAATTAGCTAACATGCATATCAAACCAACTAACGTTACTGAAAGTATAATTGCTGCTTGTTAGTTAGCTAACGTTATATGTTTGTTTTGAATTTATAGAATGTTGAGTTGTTGTCCCAACGTCATCATTGGTTGCCATTCACTTTCCCTCCAATAGTCAATAGTCAACTAACTATGATGTGTTTCTATCACTCAGTGATCATGGTGGAGCCTGTTCCTGAATCAATCCACTTCCCTTCTGAGGAGAAGAGGATCCTGCAGCTGTGGAAGGACAAGGACTGCTTCCAGGAGTGTCTCAAACAGTCCAAGAACAGGCCCAAGTGAGTACAAGGACCATTGCAATCTGGACCAGTCGAGTCAAACAGTAGCAGACTGTTTCCACATCGAAGGAGTATTGTAGACAGAATTCCTCTAACCATTGTCTAGTCAAAGATTAAGCTTATTAACATAAAGTCTGTCTAAAGGTGAACTTTTTACACATGCAGAATACAGTAGGGCAGTGAGTGCTTGAAACCACTCATCACTAAGCCCGATATGTAAGTATACAAAAGAAAAGATGAATCTGTTTCATGAATGATGTGTAAACTCTTCTCCAGGTACACGTTCTACGACGGGCCGCCGTTCGCCACAGGTCTCCCCCACTACGGTCACATCCTGGCAGGGACCATCAAAGACATTGTGACTCGCTTCGCCCACCAGAGCGGCTTCCACGTGGACCGCCGGTTCGGCTGGGACTGTCACGGCCTGCCTGTGGTAAGAATGTCTTTGCGATACTGTACTCGTCGCTAGGGCTGTGGCGGTAATTGAATAACCGTGTAACTGACGGTTGTAGATGAAGACTGTCATGAAAAGAAAACTACCATCAAAACCATTGAAATAGCCCTGCATTCATATCAAATTTTTTACATGTTTTGTTAACTTTATTTTCATGTAGATAAACTTGACCTAATATTCAGGAGTGTTTACTCATGATTACTATTTAACTTTCTACATCTCCTCTTTCCAACTGTCCTTTGATGCTGGAGGAATAGCTAACCGCTAGATGAGCTAACCGCTGGGTGTAGAGTGATGCTGGTGGCGCTAACCGCTAGTGGAGCTAACTGCTAGATGAGTGGGGGTGTAGAGTGATGCTGGTGGAGCTAACTGCTAGATGAGTGGGGGTGTAGAGTGATGCTGGTGGAGCTAACCGCTAGAGGAGCTAACTGCTTGATGAGTGGGGGTGTAGAGTGATGCTGGAGAAGCTAACCGCTAGATGAGTGGGGGTGTAGAGTGATGCTGGTGGAGCTAACCGCTAGAGGAGCTAACCGCTAGATGAGTGGGGGATGTAGAGTGATGCTGGTGGGGCTAACCGCTAGAGGAGCTAACTGCTAGATGAGTGGGGACGAAGAGTGATGCTATAGGAGCTAACTGCTAGAAAAGCTAACCGCTAGATGAGTGGGGGTGTAGAGGGATGCTGGTGGAGCTAACCGCCAGTGGAGCTAACTGCTAGATGAGTGGGGACGAAGAGTGATGCTGGTGGAGCTAACTGCTAGATGAGTGGGGACGAAGAGTGATGCTATAGGAGCTAACTGCTAGAGAAGCTAACCGCTAGATGAGTGGGGGTGTAGAGTGATGCTGGAGCAGCTAACCTCTAGAATAGCTAACTGCTAGAGGAGCTAACTGCTAGATGTGAGGGGGTGTAGAGTGATTCTGGTGGAGCTAACAGCTAGAGAAGCTAACCGTTAGATGAGTGAGGGTGTAGAGTGATGCTGGTGGAGCTAACCTCTAGAATAGCTAACTGCTAGAGGAGCTAACTGCTAGATGTGAGGGGGTGTAGAGTGATTCTGGTGGAGCTAACAGCTAGATGAGTGATGCTGGAGAAGCTTACCGCTAGATGAGTGGGGGTGTAGTGTGATGCTGGTGGAGCTAACCGCTATAGGAGCTAACTGCTAGATTAGTGGGGGTGTAGAGTGATGCTGGAGAAGCTTACCGCTAGATGCGTGGGGTGTGGAGTGATGTGGCATTTTAGTAACTTTTTGTTGTTGATTTGTGGACTTTCTTTCATTTTCGTTGTTTGCTGGTAAATAATACACTGCTCAAAAAAATAAAGGGAACACTTAAACAACACAATGTAACTCCAAGTCAATCACACTTCTGTGAAATCAAACTGTCCACTTAAGAAGCAACACTGATTGACAATAAATTTCACATGCTGTTGTGCAAATAGAATAGACAACAGGTGGAAATTATAGGCAATTAGCAAGACACCCCCAATAAAGGAGTGGTTCTGCAGGTGGTGACCACAGACCACTTCTCAGTTCCTATGCTTCCTTGCTGATGTTTTGGTCACTTTTGAATGCTGGCGGTGCTTTCACTCTAGTGGTAGCAGCATGAGATGGAGTCTACAACCCACACAAGTGGCTCAGGTATTGCAGCTCATCCAGGATGAAACATCAATGCGAGCTGTGGCAAGAAGGTTTGCTGTGTCTGTCAGCGTATTGTCCAGAGCATGGAGGCTCTACCAGGAGACAGGCCAGTACATCAGGAGACGTGGAGGAGGCCGTAGGAGGGCTACCTCTGCCTTTGTGCAAGGAGGAGCAGGAGGAGCACTGCCAGAGCCCTGCAAAATGACCTCCAGCAGGCCACAAATGTGCATGTCTGCTTAAACAGTCAGAAACAGACTCCATGAGGGTGGTATGAGGGCCCAACGTCCACAGGTGGGGGTTGTGCTTACAGCCCAACACCGTGCAGGACGTTTGGCATTTGCCAGAGAACACCAAGATGGGCAAATTCGCCACTGGCGCCCTGTGCTCTTCACAGATGAAAGCAGGTTCACACTGAGCACACGTGACAGATGTGACAGTCTGGAGACGCCGTGGAGAACGTTCTGCTGCCTGCAACATCCTCCAACTTGACTGGTTTGGAGGTGGGTCAGTCGTGGGGTGGGATTTCTTTGGGGGGCCGCACAGCCCTCCATGTGCTCACCAGAGGTAGCCTGACTGCCATTAGGTACCGAGATGAGATCCTCAGACCCCTTATGAGACCATATGCTGGTTGGCCCTGGGTTCCTCCTAATGCAAGGCAATGCTAGACCTCATGTGACTGGAGTGTGTCAGCAGTTCCTGCAAGAGGAAGGCATTGATACTATGGACTGGCCCGCCCGTTCCCCAGACCTGAATCCAATTGAGCACATCTGGGACATCATGTCTCGCTCCATCCACCAATGCCACGTTGCACCACAGACTGTCCAGGAGTTGGCGGATGCTTTAGTCCAGGTCTGGGAGGAGATCCCTCAGGAGACCATCCGTCACCTCATCAGGAGCATGCCCAGGTGTTGTAGGGAGGTCATACAGGCACGTGGAGGCCACACACACTACTGAGCCTCATTTGGACTTGTTTTAAGGACATCACATCAAAGTTGGATCAGCCTGTAGTGTGGTTTTCCTCCATGGGTTGATAAATTTGATTTCCATTGATAATTTTTGTGTGATTTTTGTTGTCAGCACATTCAACTATGTAAAGAAAAAAAAAATAATATTTTTAAGAATATTTCATTCATTCAGATCTAGGATGTGTTGTTTTAGTGTTCCCTTAATTTTTTCGAGCAGTGTTGTTTAGACTAATCAACGCTGATCAGACCAGGTCGTGGTTGATGTGATGCGCTTGGCAAGACCAAAAAAATTGCTGCCCTCCAATCCCCATAGTCTAGGCTATACAGTGCGAATCCCCATAGAATAGCAGTCGGGGCTATACAGTGCCGGCCCGCAATACACTTTTATGAAGTCCCATGTGGTAGCCCACTGTTTGTAAAACAGCCAATTTACCCCTAATGCCCCCTCTGTGTTCCTATACCATTACAGATTTATAGAGCCCCTAATGCCCCCTCTGTGTTCCTATACCATTACAGATTGATAGACCCCCTAATGCCCCCTCTGTGTTCCTATACCATTACAGATTGATAGAGCCCCTAATGCCCCCTCTGTGTTCCTATACCATTACAGATTGATAGACCCCCTAATGCCCCCTCTGTGTTCCTATACCATTACAGATTGATAGACCCCCTAATGCCCCCTCTGTGTTCCTATACCATTACAGATTGATAGAGCCCCTAATGCCCCCTCTGTGTCCCTATACCATTACAGATTGATAGACCCCCTAATGCCCCCTCTGTGTTCCTATACCATTACAGATTGATAGACCCCATAATGCCCCCTCTGTGTTCCTATACCATTACAGATTGATAGACCCCCTAATGCCCCCTCTGTGTTCCTATACCATTACAGATTGATAGAGCCCCTAATGCCCCCTCTGTGTCCCTATACCATTACAGATTGATATAGCCCCTAATGCCCCCTCTGTGTCCCTATACCATTACAGATTGATAGACCCCCTAATGCCCCCTCTGTGTCCCTATACCATTACACATTGATAGACCCCCTAATGCCCCCTCTGTGTCCCTATACCATTACAGATTGATAGACCCCCTAATGCCCCCTCTGTGTTCCTATACCATTACAGATTGATAGACCCCCTAATGCCCCCTCTGTGTTTCTATACCATTACAGATTGATAGACCCCCTAATGCCCCCTCTGTGTTTCTATACCATTACAGATTGATAGAGCCCCTAATGCCCCCTCTGTGTTCCTATACCATTACAGATTGATAGACCCCGTAATGCCCCCTCTGTGTTCCTA
This sequence comes from Oncorhynchus masou masou, assembly GCF_036934945.1. NCBI lineage: Eukaryota > Metazoa > Chordata > Actinopteri > Salmoniformes > Salmonidae > Oncorhynchus > Oncorhynchus masou. The sequence continues at coordinate 4,774,561 of NC_088217.1, forward strand.
TACCATTACAGATTGATAGACCCCCCTAATGCCCCCTCTGTGTCTCTATACCATTACAGGAGTATGAGATTGATAAGACCCTGGACATCAAGGGACCGGACGATGTGGCCAAGATGGGGATTGCTGAGTACAACCGGCAATGCAGGATGATCGTCATGAGATACGCTAACGAATGGGAGGTGCGCAAACAACCACACAAATACTATATATAATGCTGGTACACTATGTAATTACAGTGTAATTATATAGGGTTGGTACACTATGTAATTATATGGGGCTGGTACACTATGTAGTTATATAGGGCTGGTGCACTATGTAATTATATGGGGCTGGTGCACTATGTAGTTATATAGGGCTGGTGCACTATGTAATTATATAGGGATGGTGCATTATGTAGTTATATAGGGCTGGTGCACCATGTAATTATATGGGGCTGGTGCATTATTTAATTATATGGGGCTGGTGCATTATTTAATTATATGGGGCTGGTGCACTATGTAATTATATGGGGCTGGTGCACTATGTAATTATATGGGGCTGGTGCACTATGTAATTATATGGGGCTGGTGCACTATGTAATTATATGGGGCTGGTGCACCATGTAATTATATGGGGCTGGTGCACCATGTAATTATATGGGGCTGGTGCACCATGTAATTATATGGGGCTGGTGCACCATGTAATTATATGGGGCTGGTGCACCATGTAATTATATGGGGCTGGTGCACCATGTAATTATATGGGGCTGGTGCACCATGTAATTATATGGGGCTGGTGCACTATGTAATTATATGGGGCTGGTGCATTATGTAATTATATGGGGCTGGTGCATTATGTAATTATATGGGGCTGGTGCACCATGTAATTATATGGGGCTGGTGCACTATGTAATTATATGGGGCTGGTGCATTATGTAATTATATGGGGCTGGTGCACTATGTAATTATATGGGGCTGGTGCATTATGTAATTATATGGGGCTGGTGCATTATGTAATTATATGGGGCTGGTGCACCATGTAATTATATGGGGCTGGTGCACTATGTAATTATATGGGGCTGGTGCATTATGTAATTATATGGGGCTGGTGCACTATGTAATTATATGGGGCTGGTGCATTATTTAATTATATGGGGCTGGTGCACTATGTAGTTATATGGGGCGGGTGCACTATGTAGTTATATGGGGCGGGTGCACTATGTAGTTATATGGGGCGGGTGCACTATGTAGTTATATGGGGCGGGTGCACTATGTAGTTATATGGGGCGGGTGCACTATGTAGTTATATGGGGCGGGTGCACTATGTAGTTATATGGGGCGGGTGCACTATGTAGTTATATGGGGCGGGTGCACTATGTAGTTATATGGGGCTGGTGCACTATGTAGTTATATGGGGCTGGTGCACTATGTAGTTACAGTGTAGTTATATGGGGTTGGTGCACTATGTAGTTATATGGGGCTGGTGCACTATGTAGTTATATGGGGCTGGTGCACTATGTAGTTACAGTGTAATTATATAGGGCTGGTGCACTATGTAGTTATATGGGGCTGGTGCACTATGTAGTTATATGGGTCTGGTGCACTATGTAGTTATATGGGGCTGGTACACTATGTAGTTATATGGGGCTGGTGCACTATGTAGTTATATGGGGCTGGTGCACTATGTAGTTATATGGGGCTGGTGCACTATGTAATTATATGGGGCTGGTGCACTATGTAATTATATGGGGCTGGTGCACTATGTAGTTACAGTGTAATTATATAGGGCTGGTGCACTATGTAGTTATATGGGGCTGGTGCACTATGTAGTTATATGGGGCTGGTGCACTATGTAGTTACAGTGTAATTATATAGGGCTGGTGCACTATGTAGTTATATGGGGCTGGTGCACTATGTAGTTATATGGGGCTGGTGCACTATGTAGTTATATGGGGCTGGTGCACTATGTAATTATATGGGGCTGGTGCACTATGTAGTTATATGGGGCTGGTGCACTATGTAGTTACAGTGTAATTATATAGGGCTGGTGCACTATGTAGTTATATGGGGCTGGTGCACTATGTAGTTAAATGGGGCTGGTGCACTATGTAGTTATATGGGGCTGGTGCACTATGTAATTATATGGGGCTGGTGCACTATGTAGTTATATGGGGCTGGTGCACTATGTAGTTACACTTGAATCCTGATTATTTGCATTTGAGATATTCCTCAAGTGTCTCGTAACTGTTCCATAACTGTATTCCACAATAGTTTTTCAGTCCCAATACAGTTTTGATTACTGCCATTATGCTCCGGTTTAGTGCACTCTGTCATGACAGTCTGTCCAAGGGGCCGTATTCATCAGGAGTCACGACAGTCTGTCCAAGGGGCCGTGTTCATCAGGAGTCACGACAGTCTGTCCAAGGGGCCGTGTTCATCAGGAGTCACGACAGTCTGTCCAAGGGGCCGTGTTCATCAGGAGTCACGACAGTCTGTCCAAGGGGCCGTGTTCATCAGGAGTCACGACAGTCTGTCCAAGGGGCCGTGTTCATCAGGAGTCACGACAGTCTGTCCAAGGGGCCGTGTTCATCAGGAGTCACGACAGTCTGTCCAAGGGGCCGTGTTCAACAGGAGTCACGACAGTCTGTCCAAGGGGCCGTGTTCAACAGGAGTCATGACAGTCTGTCCAAGGGGCCGTATTCATCAGGAGTCATGACAGTCTGTCCATTGGCCGTATTCAACAGGAGTCATGACAGTCTGTCCAAGGGGCCGTATTCATCAGGAGTCATGACAGTCTGTCCAAGGGGCCGTATTCATCAGGAGTCATGACAGTCTGTCCAAGGGGCCGTGTTCAACAGGAGTCATGACAGTCTGTCCAAGGGGCCGTATTCAACAGGAGTCATGACAGTCTGTCCAAGGGGCCGTATTCATCAGGAGTCATGACAGTCTGTCCAAGGGGCCGTATTCAACAGGAGTCATGACAGTCTGTCCAAGGGGCCGTATTCATCAGGAGTCATGACAGTCTGTCCAAGGGGCCGTATTCATCAGGAGTCATGACAGTCTGTCCAAGGGGCCGTATTCAACAGGAGTCATGACAGTCTGTCCAAGGGGCCGTATTCATCAGGAGTCATGACAGTCTGTCCAAGGGGCCGTATTCATCAGGAGTCATGACAGTCTGTCCAAGGGGCCGTATTCAACACTAGTCATGACAGTCTGTCCAAGGGGCCGTATTCAACAGGAGTCATGACAGTCTGTCCAAGGGGCTGTATTTAACAGGAGTCATGACAGTCTGTCCAAGGGGCCGTGTTCATCAGGAGTCATGACAGTCTGTCCAAGGGGTTAACAGGAGTCATGACAGTCTGTCCAAGGGGCCGTGTTCAACAGGAGTCATGACAGTCTGTCCAAGGGGCCGTGTTCATCAGGAGTCATGACAGTCTGTCCAAGGGGCCGTATTTAACAGGAGTCATGACAGTCTGTCCAAGGGGCCGTATTCAACAGGAGTCATGACAGTCTGTCCATTGGCCGTATTTAACAGGAGTCATGACAGTCTGTCCAAGGGGCCGTGTTCATCAGGAGTCATGACAGTCTGTCCAAGGGGCCGTGTTCATCAGGAGTCATGACAGTCTGTCCAAGGGGCCGTGTTCATCAGGAGTCATGACAGTCTGTCCAAGGGGCCGTATTCATCAGGAGTCATGACAGTCTGTCCAAGGGGCCGTATTCATCAGGAGTCATGACAGTCTGTCCAAGGGGCCGTGTTCATCAGGAGTCATGACAGTCTGTCCAAGGGGCCGTATTCAACAGGAGTCGTGACAGTCTGTCCAAGGGGCCGTATTCATCAGGAGTCATGACAGTCTGTCCAAGGGGCCGTATTCATCAGGAGTCATGACAGTCTGTCCAAGGGGCCGTATTCATCAGGAGTCATGACAGTCTGTCCAAGGGGCCGTATTCATCAGGAGTCATGACAGTCTGTCCAAGGGGCCGTATTCATCAGGAGTCATGACAGTCTGTCCAAGGGGCCGTGTTCATCAGGAGTCATGACAGTCTGTCCAAGGGGCCGTGTTCATCAGGAGTCATGACAGTCTGTCCAAGGGGCCGTGTTCATCAGGAGTCATGACAGTCTGTCCAAGGGGCCGTGTTCATCAGGAGTCATGACAGTCTGTCCAAGGGGCCGTATTCATCAGGAGTCATGACAGTCTGTCCAAGGGGCCGTATTCATCAGGAGTCATGACAGTCTGTCCAAGGGGCCGTGTTCATCAGGAGTCATGACAGTCTGTCCAAGGGGCCGTGTTCATCAGGAGTCATGACAGTCTGTCCAAGGGGCCGTATTCAACAGGAGTCATGACAGTCTGTCCAAGGGGCCGTGTTCATCAGGAGTCATGACAGTCTGTCCAAGGGGCCGTATTCAACAGGAGTTATGACAGTCTGTCCAAGGGGCCGTATTCATCAGGAGTGAGAAAACAACTGTATTTATTCTATAAAATGTTGTGTTTGTCCACCAGAACTCTGTAACCAGGATGGGACGGTGGATTGACTTTAAGAACGACTACAAGACTCTGTACCCCTGGTTCATGGAGACTGTCTGGTGAGTTGTCTGAATGCTGTTGTCAGAGAAGGGAATATAATATATGCCATTTACTAGACGATTTTTATCCACGGTGACTTAGTCAGGTGCGTAATCAAACCCGCTGTCCTGGCGTTGTCAGCGTCACGCTCTACAACGTGTGGACAAACTTTCAACCCGACCCGAGTTTGGAGGGCCGCACCGATTTCCTTGGGACCGTTTGTCCAAGTAAAATATATATATATTTTGACAAACGGCCCCAAAGAAATCTGTGCGGCTCTCCGTTGTTTTTTTTTTTTTTTAATTCAATGTGACCCTCGAGTCAAAAAGTTGGCCCAAACATGCTCTATGAACTGAGCTACAGAGCACCACGTTTGTACCTGGTTTGTCTTAGATAATGTCCTTGCACACTGCATTGTACAGAGCCTTCACAAAGTATTCATACCCCTTGACTTGTTCCACGATTTGTTGTGTTACAGCCTGAATTTAAAAATGGATTAAATGGATTAAATCAGCATTTCTCACCCGTCTACACACAATAACCCCTTAATGACATCACAATACCCCTTAATGACATCACAATACCCCATAATGACATCACAATACCCCATAATGACATCACAATACCCCATAATGACAGTGAGAACATGTTTTTAGACACTTTTTTTGCACATTTATTGAAAATGAAAAACAGAAATATCTAATTTACATAAGTATTCACACCCCTGGCTTAATAATTGTTAGAATCACCTTTGGCAGCTTTCCCCAAAAAATCTTCAAGCTCTGTCAAGTTGGTTGTTGATCGTTGCTCGACAACCATTTTCAAGTCATAGATTTTCAAGCAGATTTATGTCATAACTGTTTTAAGTCGGCCCCTCGGTAACATTCAATGTCGTCTTGGTAAAGAAACTCCAGTGTAGAGTTGGCCTTGTGTTTTAGGTTACTGTCCTGCTGAAAGGTGAATTCTTCTCCTCAGTGTCTGTTGGAAAGCAGACTGACCCAAGGTTTCCTGTAGGATTTTCACTATAATTGTAGGCTAACACTGTAATCCGCCGTGCCCAATCCATGAACCAACAGCATGGCCTAGGTCTATACATTCTCTCTTTGTAGCGTAGCATCAGGTAACCTGTCCATCCACTCTGCATTACTACAATACTACAGTCCTCACTCAAAGACGATTACTCAAATGCGTGTAATGTTGGACTATAGGCTAGACCAATTATGTACCAAAGACATTTAAAATGAGTTTATTTTTTCTGCCAATGCGTAATATGCAGTCGGCTATGTATTGTATATAGGCACGATTATCATTTTAATTCAGGTTTTTTTTTGTGAGGGGGGAGCGGGGGGGATCTTAAGCTCAAATATGGATGTTTTTTTTTAATGAATCATCTTAGAAAGCGCTGTTTGTTATCGTTGTGTTCGACTTTGAAACAACATCAACAACCATATTTTTTTTTTACACTCCGTTTTCAACCTGCTGTTGAACCTTTTTCTTCAGTTTGATCATCACATTGAGGTGTTTTTTTTATTTAAAAAATAAATAATTAATCACCAAACACTTATCGTCGAAACAGTATTTCATGTGATTTTCGGTTGCATTTACTTTGATGTCATAGTGGCTATGGACAGTAGAGCCATGAGTTATATAGCATAAAACACCCTAAATTAATGAGTGACGGGGCCGATTGCATAAAACACCCCAGGTTACTGAGTGACGGGGCCCGATTGCACAAAACACCCCAGGTTAAACTTGTCTTATCTCTAAGTGGGTTGCATGAAGCCTTTCATAAGTGTTTTCCTTACGGGATTTAAAAAAATATTTTTTTAAAGTTATGTTTCCCTTAAATATGAAGTCACACGTCTGATGACCTTTTATCTAATTTGACAGATGCAAAAAACAACATCTTAAAGGGGCAAATTTGATATAAAACCTGAAGGTTCCTCCTAAGCTCCCTTAACCTCTAGTTACATTTAGAGACGATGGCTGAATAGATTGTGTCTGATGATGAAGAACGACAGGAACATCAAGGGAAAATGTTTTAAAGAAGAGGTTTTAGGGACGGAGAAAGTCCACTTGGACGGGCAACTAGTGTTTTGCCAACTACTGTTTTGACACGAGCTGCAGGAGGACCTGGAGGGAACAAGGGAACCTCCCAAAACAGTCACAATTCATCTCTTAAACTTAAAACAAAATCAGTCATTCATTTTGCCGTTTTTTTTTTGCCGAAGAGATTTTAGTCTCGCAATTTGACATTTTTAAGAAATGGTGTGCAATTTTTTTCAAGAAAGAAAAATGAATTTCAACAAAGACTTTTATTGATCTGAACTTAAATTTTTTTTTATTTTTAAGAATCCCTACCGTTGACCAATCACAGACGAAATGGGCGTAGACTACTGCTCCGAACTTCAGTTTGCCTCCAGAATTTGTTGTTGTTGTTCCTGAACAGCTGGGAAAAAAACCTGTCACACAATGTCGTCATAATATTTGCACAAACTTGTTCTGAACTGTTTTGGCTGGGAAGCATACGGATGCCTTAAAACAATTCCCTTAGGTGAAGGAAATAGCTGCCCTTCTTTACGAGGAGTTGGAAAACCTCCCTGGTCTTTATGGATGAATGAGATTTTTTTTTTTAAATTCTCTGCTCGACTGAGGGACCTTCACAGATAATTGTGGAGTATAGAGATGAGCCATTCAAAAAATCATATTAAACACTGTTATTACACACAGAGTGAGTCCCATACAGCTTATTTATGTGACTTGTTAAGCTCATTTTTACTCCTGAACTTATTTAGGCTTGACATAACAAAAGGGTTGAATACTCATTGACTCAAAACATTGCTTTGTAAACATTTTGAAAACCCATAATTACACTTTGATATTATGGGTATGTTGTGTGTAGGACCAGTGACACCATTTAAAATGTTAATTAATTTTAAATTCAGGCTGTAACATAACAAGAATGTGGAGAAAGGCACGAATGCTGTTTTGTTGAAGACGCTGTACTTTATGAATGTCTCGGTGCCGTTTTGGGTGAAATATTGGCTCAATAATGAAAAGGTGTTTTACTGTGTTACTCCTCACAACATTTCAACTGTTTTTTTTACTGTTATTCCTCTCTCCCCCCCCCCCCCCCCTCGTCTCCCCCCCAGGTGGGTGTTCAGGCAGCTGTATGATAAAGGTCTGGTGTACCGCGGGGTGAAGGTCATGCCCTTCTCTACTGCCTGTAACACGCCGCTGTCCAACTTCGAGTCGAACCAGAACTACAAGGTACACACACACACACTAGTACAACATGGCTGTCTAACTCTGTTATCTCCAACCCTGTTAGCCAAGGCTAGCTAAAACCTATAGGAGGGTAGCTCTCCAGGAACAGGGTTGGAGTTAACCTATAGGAGGGTAGCTCTCCAGGAACAGGGTTGGAGTTAACCTATAGGAGGGTAGCTCTCCAGGAACAGGGTTGGAGTTAACCTATAGGAGGGTAGCTCTCCAGGAACAGGGTTGGAGTTAACCTATAGGAGGGTAGCTCTCCAGGAACAGGGTTGGAGTTAAAACCTACAGGAGGGTAGCTCTCCAGGAACAGGGTTGGAGTTAACCTATAGGAGGATAGCCCAGTGCTCATGTAGACTGTCGAGGTAGAGCCCAGTGCTCATGTAGACTGTCGAGGGAGAGCCCAGTGCTCATGTAGACTGTCGAGGGAGAGCCCAGTGCTCATGTAGACTGTCGAGGGAGAGCCCAGTGCTCATGTAGACTGTCGAGGGAGAGCCCAGTGCTCATGTAGACTGTCGAGGGAGAGCCCAGTGCTCATGTAGACTGTCGAGGGAGAGCCCAGTGCTCATGGAGACTGTCGAGGGAGAGCCCAGTGCTCATGGAGACTGTCGAGGGAGAGCCCAGTGCTCATGGAGACTGTCGAGGGAGAGCCCAGTGCTCATGGAGACTGTCGAGGGAGAGCCCAGTGCTCATGGAGACTGTCGAGGGAGAGCCCAGTGCTCATGTAGACTGTCGAGGGAGAGCCCAGTGCTCATGTAGACTGTCGGGATTAGTGTTTTCTGTCAGAAGCTAATCAACCCGTGGTAATTGTCATCTGATGTTCAGTACTAAACAGTCTTTGTGTCGGTCAATGACGATTATTACCCCGTTGTCTTCCCGTTGTCTTCCCGTTGTCTTCCCGTTGTCTTCCCGTTGTCACCCCGTTGTCACCATGTCTCCAGGATGTGCAAGATCCGTCGGTGATAGTGAACTTCCCCCTTCTGGAAGATGAGAACGTGTGTCTGATCGCCTGGACAACCACCCCCTGGACTCTGCCGAGCAACCTGGCTCTCTGCGTCAACTCAGAGTTGCAGTATGTCAAGGTCAAAGGTGAGAAAGTATTTCTTTTTTTGTGTGTGTGATTTATTATTTTTTTTTTTAAATGTTTAAAATTGTAATTATTCGACAGACCCCAGGTACCGTCTCCTGCCGTTGTGCCCTTGAGCATGGGATTTGCATCTTGATGGCTGCGCTGCGACAGAGCTTGTTCTCCTCCTAGTGTGTTGTCTGAAAACAGAACAGAATTGATTCTATTCTGCGTTTTAATTATTATTATTATTTTTTTTTTTTTACATTTGTGTATTATTTAGTTCTCTCTCGATCCCTCCATCCATCTCTGCTTTCTCGGTAGTGATGCTTGTATCAGGGGGAAACCATCGTGGACATCTGACTCAAATCAGGCCACTTTTAAAAAGAGCCTTGTCCTTGCTTCGCTCCATGTTGCTGTGGATCCCAGACAAAAGACTGGTGGTGAAATAAAAGCTGACCCAGATACCGGACAGGCTGCTGTAGTATGGACCGGCCAGCTGGGGGGGGGGGGCTGACCCAGATACCGGACAGGCTGCTGTAGAATGGACCGGCCAGCTGGGGGGGCTGACCCAGATACCGGACAGGCTGCTGTAGTATGGACCGGCCAGCTGGGGGGCTGACCCAGATACCGGACAGGCTGCTGTAGTATGGACCGGCCAGCTGGGGGGGCTGACCCAGATACCGGACATCCTGCTGTAGCATGGACCGGCCAGCTGGGGGGCTGACCCAGATACCGGACAGGCTGCTGTAGTATGGACCGGCCAGCTGGGGGGGGGCTGACCCAGATACCGGACAGGCTGCTGTAGTATGGACCGGCCAGCTGGGGGGGCTGACCCAGATACCGGACAGGCTGCTGTAGCATGGACCGGCCAGCTGGGGGGGCTGACCCAGATAACGGACAGGCTGCTGTAGTATGGACCGGCCAGCTGGGGGGCTGACCCAGATACCGGACAGGCTGCTGTAGTATGGACCGGCCAGCTGGGGGGCTGACCCAGATATCGGACATCCTGCTGTAGTATGGACCGGCCAGCTGGGGGGGGGCTGACCCAGATACCGGACAGGCTGCTGTAGTATGGACCGGCCAGCTGGGGGGCTGACCCAGATACCGGACATCCTGCTGTAGTATGGACCGGCCAGCTGGGGGGGGCTGACCCAGATACCGGACATCCTGCTGTAGTATGGACCGGCCAGCTGGGGGGGGGGCTGACCCAGATATCGGACATCCTGCTGTAGTATGGACCGGCCAGCTGGGGGGGCTGACCCAGATACCGGACAGGCTGCTGTAGCATGGACCGGCCAGCTGGGGGGGCTGACCCAGATACCGGACAGGCTGCTGTAGTATGGACCGGCCAGCTGGGGGGCTGACCCAGATACCGGACATCCTGCTGTAGTATGGACCGGCCAGCTGGGGGGGGCTGACCCAGATACCGGACAGGCTGCTGTAGTATGGACCGGCCAGCTGGGGGGGGCTGACCCAGATACCGGACAGGCTGCTGTAGTATGGACCGGCCAGCTGGGGGGGGGGGGCTGACCCAGATATCGGACATCCTGCTGTAGCATGGACCGACCAGCTGGGGGGGGGGGGCTGACCCAGATACCGGACAGGCTGCTGTAGCATGGACCGGCCAGCTGGGGGGGGGGCTGACCCAGATACCGGACAGGCTGCTGTAGCATGGACCGGCCAGATGGGGGGCTGACCCAGATACCGGACAGGCTGCTGTAGCATGGACCGGCCAGCTGGGGGGGCTGACCCAGATACCGGACAGGCTGCTGTAGTATGGACCGGCCAGCTGGTGGGGGGGCTGACCCAGATACCGGACAGGCTGCTGTAGCATGGACCGGCCAGCTGGGGGGGGCTGACCCAGATACCGGACAGGCTGCTGTAGTATGGACCGGCCAGCTGGGGGGCTGACCCAGATACCGGACAGGCTGCTGTAGTATGGACCGGCCAGCTGGGGGGCTGACCCAGATACCGGACAGGCTGCTGTAGCATGGACCGGCCAGCTGGGGGGGGGGCTGACCTAGATACCGGACAGGCTGCTGTAGTATGGACCGGCCAGCTGGGGGGCTGACCCAGATACCGGACAGGCTGCTGTAGCATGGACCGGCCAGCTGGGGGTGCTGACCCAGATACCGGACAGGCTGCTGTAGCATGGACTGGCCAGCTGGGGGGGGGGGGCTGACCCAGATACCGGACAGGCTGCTGTAGCATGGACCGGCCAGCTGGGGGGGGGCTGACCCAGATACCGGACAGGCTGCTGTAGTATGGACCGGCCAGATGGGGGGCTGACCCAGACCGGACAGGCTGCTGTAGCATGGACCGGCCAGATGGGGGGCTGACCCAGACCGGACAGGCTGCTGTAGCATGGACCGGCCAGCTGGGGGGGCTGACCCAGATACCGGACAGGCTGCTGTAGCATGGACCGGCCAGCTGGGGGGCTGACCCAGATACCGGACAGGCTGCTGTAGCATGGACCGGCCAGCTGGGGGGGCTGACCCAGATACCTGACAGGCTGCTGTAGTATGGACCGGCCAGCTGGGGGGCTGACCCAGATACCGGACAGGCTGCTGTAGCATGGACCGGCCAGCTGGGGGGCTGACCCAGATACCGGACAGGCTGCTGTAGTATGGACCGGCCAGATGGGGGGGGGCTGACCCAGACCGGACAGGCTGCTGTAGCATGGACCGGCCAGCTGGGGGGCTGACCCAGATACCGGACAGGCTGCTGTAGCATGGACCGGCCAGCTGGGGGGGCTGACCCAGATACCGGACAGGCTGCTGTAGCATGGACCGGCCAGCTGGGGGGCTGACCCAGATACCTGACAGGCTGCTGTAGTATGGACCGGCCAGCTGGGGGGCTGACCCAGATACCGGACATCCTGCTGTAGCATGGACCGGCCAGCTGGGGGGGCTGACCCAGATACCGGACAGGTTGCTGTAGCATGGACCGGCCAGATGGGGGGGCTGACCCAGATACCGGACAGGCTGCTGTAGTATGGACCGGCCAGCTGGGGGGGGCTGACCCAGACCGGACAGGCTGCTGTAGCATGGACCGACCAGCTGGGGGGGGGGGCTGACCCAGATACCGGACAGGCTGCTGTAGCATGGACCGGCCAGCTGGGGGGCTGACCCAGACCGGACAGGCTGCTGTAGTATGGACCGACCAGCTGGGGGGGCTGACCCAGATACCGGACAGGCTGCTGTAGCATGGACCGGCCAGCTGGGGGGGGGCTGACCCAGATACCTGACAGGCTGCTGTAGCATGGACCGGCCAGATGGGGGGGGGGGGGGCTGACCCAGATACCTGACAGGCTGCTGTAGCATGGACCGGCCAGCTGGGGGGGGGGGGACCCAGATACCGGACAGGCTGCTGTAGCATGGACCGGCCAGCTGGGGGGGGGCTGACCCAGATACCTGACAGGCTGCTGTAGCATGGACCGGCCAGATGGGGGGGGGGCTGACCCAGACCGGACAGGCTGCTGTAGCATGGACCGGCCAGATGGGGGGCTGACCCAGACCGGACAGGCTGCTGTAGCATGGACCGGCCAGCTGGGGGGGGGGGCTGACCCAGACCGGACAGGCTGCTGTAGCATGGACCGGCCAGATGGGGGGGCTGACCCAGACCGGACAGGCTGCTGTAGCATGGACCGGCCAGATGGGGGGGGGGCTGACCCAGACCGGACAGGCTGCTGTAGTATGGACCGGCCAGATGGGGGGGCTGTTAGTCTATAATATAGAGGAGGTGGTGCAGGAAGAGGCCTGATACTGCAGCGGGGTGCTGCTCAGAATACCAATAGGCTCCCTCTCTCTCTCCTTCTCCCTCTCTCTCTACAGTATCTCTCTCTACAGTATCTCTCTCTACAGTATCTCTCTCTCTCTCTCTACAGTATCTCTCTCTCTACAGTATCTCTCTCTCTCTCTCTACAGTATCTCTCTCTCTCTCTCTACAGTATCTCTCTCTACAGTATCTCTCTCTACAGTATCTCTCTCTCTCTCTACAGTATCTCTCTCTCTCTCTCTACAGTATCTCTCTCTCTCTCTCTACAGTATCTCTCTCTCTCTCTCTCTACAGTATCTCTCTCTACAGTATCTCTCTCTCTCTCTCTCTACAGTATCTCTCTCTCTCTCTACAGTATCTCTCTCTCTACAGTATCTCTCTCTCTCTCTACAGTATCTCTCTCTCTACAGTATCTCTCTCTCTCTCTCTACAGTATCTCTCTCTCTCTCTCTACAGTATCTCTCTCTCTCTCTACAGTATCTCTCTCTCTCTCTCTACAGTATCTCTCTCTCTCTCTACAGTATCTCTCTCTCTCTCTACAGTATCTCTCTCTCTCTATAGTATCTCTCCTTCTACAGTATCTCTCTCTCTCTCTCTACAGTATCTCTCTCCCTCTCTCTCTACAGTATCTCTCTCTCTCTCTCTCTACAGTATCTCTCTCTCTCCTTCTACAGTATCTCTCTCTCTCTCTCTCTACAGTATCTCTCTCTCTCCTTCTACAGTATCTCTCTCTCTCTCTCTCTACAGTATCTCTCTCTCTCTCTCTACAGTATCTCTCTCTCTCTCTCTACAGTATCTCTCTCTCTCCTTCTACAGTATCTCTCTCTCTCTCTACAGTATCTCTCTCTCTCTCTCTACAGTATCTCTCTCTCTCTCTCTACAGTATCTCTCTCCTTCTCTCTCTCTCTCTACAGTATCTCTCTCTCTACAGTATCTCTCTCTCTCTCTCTACAGTATCTCTCTCTCTCTACAGTATCTCTCTCTCTCTACAGTATCTCTCTCTCTCTCTATCTCTCTCTCTCTCTCTCTATCTCTCTCTCTCTCTCTACAGTATCTCTCTCTCTCTCTCTACAGTATCTCTCTCTCTCTACAGTATCTCTCTCTCTCTACAGTATCTCTCTCTCTCTACAGTATCTCTCTCTCTCTACAGTATCTCTCTCTCTCTCTACAGTATCTCTCTCTCTCTCTACAGTATCTCTCTCTCTCTACAGTATCTCTCTCTCTCTCTACAGTATCTCTCTCTCTCTCTACAGTATCTCTCTCTCTCTCTCTACAGTATCTCTCTCTCTCTCTACAGTATCTCTCTCTCTCTCTACAGTATCTCTCTCTCTCTCTACAGTATCTCTCTCTCTCTCTACAGTATCTCTCTCTCTCTCTCTACAGTATCTCTCTCTCTCTCTACAGTATCTCTCTCTCTCTACAGTATCTCTCTCTCTCTACAGTATCTCTCTCTCTCTCCTTCTACAGTATCTCTCTCTCTCTACAGTATCTCTCTCTCTCTCTCTACAGTATCTCTCTCAATTCAATTCAATTCAAGGGGCTTTATTGGCATGGGAAACATGTGTTAACATTGCCAAAGCAAGTAAGGTATATAATATATAAAGTGAAATAAACAATAAAAATTAACAGTAGACATCACACATACAGAAGTTTCAAAACAATAAAGACATTTCAAATGTCATATTATATATATATACAGTGTTTTTACAATGTGCAAATGGTAAAGGACACAAGATAAAATAAATAAGCATAGATATGTGTTGTATTTACAATGGTGCGTGTTCTTCACTGGTTGCCCTTTTCTCGTGGCAACAGGTCACAAATCTTGCTGCTCTGATGGCACACTGTGGAATTTCACCCAGTAGATATGGGAGTTTTTCAAAATTGGATTTGTTTTCGAATTCTTTGTGGATCTGTGTAATCTGAGGGAAATATGTCTCTCTAATATGGTCATACATTGGGCAGGAGGTTAGGAAGTGCAGCTCAGTTTCCACCTCATTTTGTGGGCAGTGAGCACATAGCCTGTCTTCTCTTGAGAGCCATGTCTGCCTACGGCGGCCTTTCTCAATAGCAAGGCTATGCTCGCTGAGTCTGTACATAGTCAAAGCTTTCCTTAATTTTGGGTCAGTCACAGTGGTCAGGTATTCTGCCGCTGTGTACTCTCTGTGTAGGGCCAAATAGCATTCTAGTTTGCTCTGTTTTTTTGTTAATTCTTTCCAATGTGTCAAGTAATTATCTTTTTGTTTTCTCATGATTTGGTTGGGTCTAATTGTGCTGCTGTCATGGGGCTCTGTAGGGTGTGTTTGTGAACAGAGCCCCAGGACCAGCTTGCTTAGGGGACTCTTCTCCAGGTTCATCTCTCTGTAGGTGATGGCTTTGTTGTGGAAGGTTTGGGAATCGCTTCCTTTTAGGTGGTTATAGAATTTAACTGCTCTTTTCTGGATTTTGATAATTAGTGGGTATCGGCCTAATTCTGCTCTGCATGCATTATTTGGTGTTCTACGTTGTACACTGAGGATATTTTTGCAGAATTCTGCGTGCAGAGTCTCAATTTGGTGTTTGTCCCATTTCTCTCTCTCTCTCTCTCTCTCTCTACAGTATCTCTCTCTCTCTCCTTCTACAGTATCTCTCTCTCTCTACAGTATCTCTCTCTCTCTCTCTACAGTATCTCTCTCTCTCTCTCTACAGTATCTCTCTCTCTCTCTCTCTCTCTCTCTACAGTATCTCTCTCTCTCTCCTTCTACAGTATCTCTCTCTCTACAGTATCTCTCTCTCTCTCTCTACAGTATCTCTCTCTCTCTCTCTACAGTATCTCTCTCTCTCTCTCTACAGTATCTCTATCTCTCTCTCTACAGTATCTCTATCTCTCTCTCTACAGTTTCTCTCTCTCTCTCCTTCTCTCTCTCTCTCTCTACAGTATCTCTCTCTCTCTACAGTATCTCTCTCTCTCTCTCCTTCTCTCTCTCTCTCTACAGTATCTCTCTCTCTCTCTCTCTCTCTCTACAGTATCTCTCTCTCTCTCTACAGTATCTCTCTCTCAATTCAATTCAATTCAAGGGGCTTTATTGGCATGGGAAACATGTGTTAACATTGCCAAAGCAAGTAAGGTATATAATATATAAAGTGAAATAAACAATAAAAATTAACAGTAGACATCTCTCTCTCTCTCTCTCTCTACAGTATCTCTCTCTCTCTCTCTCTCTACAGTATCTCTCTCTCTCTCTCTACAGTATCTCTCTCTCTCTCTCTCTCTACAGTATCTCTCTCTCTCTCTCTACAGTATCTCTCTCTCTCTCTCTACAGTATCTCTCTCTCTCTCTCTACAGTATCTCTCTCTCTCTCTACAGTATCTCTCAATTCAATTCAATTCAATTCAAGGGGCTTTATTGGCATGGGAAACATGTGTTAACATTGCCAAAGCAAGTAAGGTATATAATATATAAAGTGAAATAAACAATAAAAATTAACAGTAGACATCACACATACAGAAGTTTCAAAACAATAAAGACATTACAAATGTCATATTATATATATATATATATACAGTGTTTTTACAATGTGCAAATGGTAAAGGACACAAGATAAAATAAATAAGCATAGATATGTGTTGTATTTACAATGGTGCGTGTTCTTCACTGGTTGCCCTTTTCTCGTGGCAACAGGTCACAAATCTTGCTGCTCTGATGGCACACTGTGGAATTTCACCCAGTAGATATGGGAGTTTTTCAAAATTGGATTTGTTTTCGAATTCTTTGTGGATCTGTGTAATCTGGGGGAAATATGTCTCTCTAATATGGTCATACATTGGGCAGGAGGTTAGGAAGTGCAGCTCAGTTTCCACCTCATTTTGTGGGCAGTGAGCACATAGCCTGTCTTCTCTTGAGAGCCATGTCTGCCTACGTCGGCCTTTCTCAATAGCAAGGCTATGCTCGCTGAGTCTGTACATAGTCAAAGCTTTCCTTAATTTTGGGTCAGTCACAGTGGTCAGGTATTCTGCCGCTGTGTACTCTCTGTGTAGGGCCAAATAGCATTCTAGTTTGCTCTGTTTTTTTGTTAATTCTTTCCAGTGTGTCAAGTAAATATCTTTTTGTTTTCTCATGATTTGGTTGGGTCTAATTGTGCTGCTGTCATGGGGCTCTGTAGGGTGTGTTTGTGAACAGAGCCCCAGGACCAGCTTGCTTAGGGGACTCTTCTCCAGGTTCATCTCTCTGTAGGTGATGGCTTTGTTGTGGAAGGTTTGGGAATCGCTTCCTTTTAGGTGGTTATAGAATTTAACTGCTCTTTTCTGGATTTTGATAATTAGTGGGTATCGGCCTAATTCTGCTCTGCATGCATTATTTGGTGTTCTACGTTGTACACTGAGGATATTTTTGCAGAATTCTGCGTGCAGAGTCTCAATTTGGTGTTTGTCCCATTTTGTGAAGTCTTGGTTGGTGAGCGGACCCCAGACCTCACAACCATAAAGGGCAATGGGCTCTATGACTGATTCAAGTATTTTTAGCCAAATCCTAATTGGTATGTTGAAATTTATGTTCCTTTTGATGGCATAGAATGCCCTTCTTGCCTTGTCTCTCAGATCGTTCACAGCTTTGTGGAAGTTACCTGTGGCGCTGATGTTTAGGCCAAGGTATGTATAGTTTTTTGTGTGCTCTAGGGCAACAGTGTCTAGATGGAATTTGTATTTGTGGTCCTGGTGACTGGACCTTTTTGGAACACCATTATTTTGGTCTTACTGAGATTTACTGTCAGGGCCCAGGTCTGACAGAATCTGTGCATAAGATCTAGGTGCTGCTGTAGGCCCTCCTTGGTTGGTGACAGAAGCACCAGATCATCAGCAAACAGCAGACATTTGACTTCAGATTCTAGTAGGGTGAGGCCGGGTGCTGCAGACTTTTCTAGTGCCCGCGCCAGTTCGTTGATATATATGTTGAAGAGGGTGGGGCTTAAGCTGCATCCCTGTCTAACCCCACGACCCTGTGTGAAGAAATGTGTGTGTTTTTTGCCAATTTTAACCGCACACTTGTTGTTTGTGTACATGGATTTTATGATGTCGTATGTTTTACCCCCAACACCACTTTCCAACAGTTTGTATAGCAGACCCTCATGCCAAATTGAGTCAAAGGCTTTTTTTGAAATCAACAAAGCATGAGAAGACTTTGCCTTTGTTTTGGTTTGTTTGGTTGTCAATTAGGGTGTGCAGGGTGAATACATGGTCTGTTGTACGGTAATTTGGTAAAAAGCCAATTTGACATTTGCTCAGTACATTGTTTTCATTGAGGAAGTGTACGAGTCTGCTGTTAATGATAATGCAGAGGATTTTCCCAAGGTTACTGTTGACGCATATTCCACGGTAGTTATTGGGGTCAAATTTGTCTCCATTTTTGTGGATTGGGGTGATCAGTCCTTGGTTCCAAATATTGGGGAAGATGCCAGAGCTAAGGATGATGTTAAAGAGTTTTAGTATAGCCAATTGGAATTTGTTGTCTGTATATTTGATCATTTCATTGAGGATACCATCAACACCACAGGCCTTTTTGGGTTGGAGGGTTTTTATTTTGTCCTGTAACTCATTCAATGTTATTGGAGAATCCAGTGGGTTCTGGTAGTCTTTAATAGTTGATTCTAAGATCTGTATTTGATCATGTATATGTTTTTGCTCTTTATTCTTTGTTATAGAGCCAAAAAGATTGGAGAAGTGGTTTACCCATACATCTCCATTTTGGATAGATAATTCTTCGTGTTGTTGTTTGTTTAGTGTTTTCCAATTTTCCCAGAAGTGGTTAGAGTCTATGGATTCTTCAATTACATTGAGCTGATTTCTGACATGCTGTTCCTTCTTTTTCCGTAGTGTATTTCTGTATTGTTTTAGTGATTCACCATAGTGAAGGCGTAGACTCAGGTTTTCCGGGTCTCTATGTTTTTGGTTGGACAGGTTTCTCAATTTCTTTCTTAGAATTTTGCATTCTTCATCAAACCATTTGTCATTGTTGTTAATTTTCTTCGGTTTTCTATTTGAGATTTTTAGATTTGATAGGGAAGCTGAGAGGTCAAATATACTGTTAAGATTTTCTACTGCCAAGTTTACACCTTCACTATTACAGTGGAACGTTTTACCCAGGAAATTGTCTAAAAGGGATTGAATTTGTTGTTGCCTAATTGTTTTTTGGTAGGTTTCCAAACTGCATTCCTTCCATCTATAGCATTTCTTAATGTTACTCAGTTCCTTTGGCTTTGATGCCTCATGATTGAGTATTGCTCTGTTTAGGTAGACTGTGATTTTGCTGTGGTCTGATAGGGGTGTCAGTGGGCTGACTGTGAACGCTCTGAGAGACTCTGGGTTGAGGTCAGTGATAAAGTAGTCTACAGTACTACTGCCAAGAGATGAGCTATAGGTGTACCTACCATAGGAGTCCCCTCGAAGCCTACCATTGACTATGTACATACCCAGCGTGCGACAGAGCTGCAGGAGTTGTGACCCGTTTTTGTTGGTTATGTTGTCATAGTTGTGCCTAGGGGGCATACGGGGAGGGGGATGCTGTCACCTCCAGGCAGGTGTTTGTCCCCCTGTGTGCTGAGGGTGTCAGGTTCTTGTCCGGTTCTGGCATTTAGGTCACCACAGACTAGTACATGTCCCTGGGCCTGGAAATGGTTGATTTCCCCCTCCAGGATGGAGAAGCTGTCTTCATTAAAATATGGGGATTCTAGTGGGGGGATATAGGTAGCACACAGGAGGACATTTTTCTCTGTTAGGATAATTTCCTTTTGAATTTCTAGCCAAATGTAGAATGTTCCTGTTTTGATTAATTTAATGGAGTGAGTTAGGTCTGCTCTATACCAAATTAGCATACCCCCTGAGTCCCTTCCCTGTTTCACACCTGGTAGTTTGGTGGATGGGACTACCAGCTCTCTGTAACCTAGAGGGCATCCAGTGGGTCTGTCTCCTCTATACCAGGTTTCTTGCAGGATGACAATGTCTGTATTACCGATTTCTTTGGTGAAGTCCGGGTTTCTGCTCTTCAGGCCAAAGGCAGATGACCTCAGGCCTTGGATATTCCAGGATGAAATAGTAAAGGCTTTTTGTTCCATAAAGTGTCCAATGTTGTTGGTCGTGGTTTGGCCTCAGGCCAGTAAGTGTGAGCAGAGCCTGCTGAGCATCTGGTACATGCCATTGGCTTGGGCGAGTGTGAGAGTGGGGGTTGGGGTCTCTCTCTCTCTCTCTACAGTATCTCTCTCTCTCTCTCTCTACAGTATCTCTCTCTCTCTCTACAGTATCTCTCTCTCTCTCTACAGTATCAATTCAATTCAATTCAAGGGGCTTTATTGGCATGGGAAACATGTGTTAACATTGCCAAAGCAAGTAAGGTATATAATATATAAAGTGAAATAAACAATAAAAATTAACAGTAGACATCACACATACAGAAGTTTCAAAACAATAAAGACATTTCAAATGTCATATTATATATATATACAGTGTTTTTACAATGTGCAAATGGTAAAGGACACAAGATAAAATAAATAAGCATAGATATGTGTTGTATTTACAATGGTGCGTGTTCTTCACTGGTTGCCCTTTTCTCGTGGCAACAGGTCACAAATCTTGCTGCTCTGATGGCACACTGTGGAATTTCACCCAGTAGATATGGGAGTTTTTCAAAATTGGATTTGTTTTCGAATTCTTTGTGGATCTGTGTAATCTGAGGGAAATATGTCTCTCTAATATGGTCATACATTGGGCAGGAGGTTAGGAAGTGCAGCTCAGTTTCCACCTCATTTTGTGGGCAGTGAGCACATAGCCTGTCTTCTCTTGAGAGCCATGTCTGCCTACGGCGGCCTTTCTCAATAGCAAGGCTATGCTCGCTGAGTCTGTACATAGTCAAAGCTTTCCTTAATTTTTGGTCAGTCACAGTGGTCAGGTATTCTGCCGCTGTGTACTCTCTGTGTAGGGCCAAATAGCATTCTAGTTTGCTCTGTTTTTTTGTTAATTCTTTCCAATGTGTCAAGTAATTATCTTTTTGTTTTCTCATGATTTGGTTGGGTCTAATTGTGCTGCTGTCATGGGGATCTGTAGGGTGTGTTTGTGAACAGAGCCCCAGGACCAGCTTGCTTAGGGGACTCTTCTCCAGGTTCATCTCTCTGTAGGTGATGGCTTTGTTGTGGAAGGTTTGGGAATCGCTTCCTTTTAGGTGGTTATAGAATTTAACTGCTCTTTTCTGGATTTTGATAATTAGTGGGTATCGGCCTAATTCTGCTCTGCATGCATTATTTGGTGTTCTACGTTGTACACTGAGGATATTTTTGCAGAATTCTGCGTGCAGAGTCTCAATTTGGTGTTTGTCCCATTTTGTGAAGTCTTGGTTGGTGAGCGGACCCCAGACCTCACAACCATAAAGGGCAATGGGCTCTATGACTGATTCAAGTATTTTTAGCCAAATCCTAATTGGTATGTTGAAATTTATGTTCCTTTTGATGGCATAGAATGCCCTTCTTGCCTTGTCTCTCAGATCGTTCACAGCTTTGTGGAAGTTACCTGTGGCGCTGATGTTTAGGCCAAGGTATGTATAGTTTTTTGTGTGCTCTAGGGCAACAGTGTCTAGATGGAATTTGTATTTGTGGTCCTGGTGACTGGACCTTTTTGGAACACCATTATTTTGGTCTTACTGAGATTTACTGTCAGGGCCCAGGTCTGACAGAATCTGTGCATAAGATCTAGGTGCTGCTGTAGGCCCTCCTTGGTTGGTGACAGAAGCACCAGATCATCAGCAAACAGCAGACATTTGACTTCAGATTCTAGTAGGGTGAGGCCGGGTGCTGCAGACTTTTCTAGTGCCCGCGCCAGTTCGTTGATATATATGTTGAAGAGGGTGGGGCTTAAGCTGCATCCCTGTCTAACCCCACGACCCTGTGTGAAGAAATGTGTGTGTTTTTTGCCAATTTTAACCGCACACTTGTTGTTTGTGTACATGGATTTTATGATGTCGTATGTTTTACCCCCAACACCACTTTCCATCAGTTTGTATAGCAGACCCTCATGCCAAATTGAGTCGAAGGCTTTTTTGAAATCAACAAAGCATGAGAAGACTTTGCCTTTGTTCTGGTTTGTTTGGTTGTCAATTAGGGTGTGCAGGGTGAATACATGGTCTGTTGTACGGTAATTTGGTAAAAAGCCAATTTGACATTTGCTCAGTACATTGTTTTCATTGAGGAAGTGTACGAGTCTGCTGTTAATGATAATGCAGAGGATTTTCCCAAGGTTACTGTTGACGCATATTCCACGGTAGTTATTGGGGTCAAATTTGTCTCCATTTTTGTGGATTGGGGTGATCAGTCCTTGGTTCCAAATATTGGGGAAGATGCCAGAGCTAAGGATGATGTTAAAGAGTTTTAGTATAGCCAATTGGAATTTGTTGTCTGTATATTTGATCATTTCATTGAGGATACCATCAACACCACAGGCCTTTTTGGGTTTGAGGGTTTTTATTTTGTCTTGTAACTCATTCAATGTTATTGGAGAATCCAGTGGGTTCTGGTAGTCTTTAATAGTTGATTCTAAGATCTGTATTTGATCATGTATATGTTTTTGCTCTTTATTCTTTGTTATAGAGCCAAAAAGATTGGAGAAGTGGTTTACCCATACATCTCCATTTTGGATAGATAATTCTTCGTGTTGTTGTTTGTTTAGTGTTTTCCAATTTTCCCAGAAGTGGTTAGAGTCTATGGATTCTTCAATTACATTGAGCTGATTTCTGACATGCTGTTCCTTCTTTTTCCGTAGTGTATTTCTGTATTGTTTTAGTGATTCACCATAGTGAAGGCGTAGACTCAGGTTTTCCGGGTCTCTATGTTTTTGGTTGGAGAGGTTTCTCAATTTCTTTCTTAGAATTTTGCATTCTTCATCAAACCATTTGTCATTGTTGTTAATTTTCTTCGGTTTTCTATTTGAGATTTTTAGATTTGATAGGGAAGCTGAGAGGTCAAATATACTGTTAAGATTTTCCACTGCCAAGTTTACACCTTCACTATTACAGTGGAACGTTTTACCCAGGAAATTGTCTAAAAGGGATTGAATTTGTTGTTGCCTAATTGTTTTTTGGTAGGTTTCCAAACTGCATTCCTTCCATCTATAGCATTTCTTAATGTTACTCAGTTCCTTTGGCTTTGATGCCTCATGATTGAGTATTGCTCTGTTTAGGTAGACTGTGATTTTGCTGTGGTCTGATAGGGGTGTCAGTGGGCTGACTGTGAACGCTCTGAGAGACTCTGGGTTGAGGTCAGTGATAAAGTAGTCTACAGTACTACTGCCAAGAGATGAGCTATAGGTGTACCTACCATAGGAGTCCCCTCGAAGCCTACCATTGACTATGTACATACCCAGCGTGCGACAGAGCTGCAGGAGTTGTGACCCGTTTTTGTTGGTTATGTTGTCATAGTTGTGCCTAGGGGGCATACGGGGAGGGAATGCTGTCACCTCCAGGCAGGTGTTTGTCCCCCTGTGTGCTGAGGGTGTCAGGTTCTTGTCCGGTTCTGGCATTTAGGTCACCACAGACTAGTACATGTCCCTGGGCCTGGAAATGATTGATTTCCCCCTCCAGGACGGAGAAGCTGTCTTCATTAAAATATGGGGATTCTAGTGGGGGGATATAGGTAGCACACAGGAGGACATTTTTCTCTGTTAGGATAATTTCCTTTTGAATTTCTAGCCAAATGTAGAATGTTCCTGTTTTGATTAATTTAATGGAGTGAGTTAGGTCTGCTCTATACCAAATTAGCATACCCCCTGAGTCCCTTCCCTGTTTCACACCTGGTAGTTTGGTGGATGGGACTACCAGCTCTCTGTAACTTAGAGGGCATCCAGTGGGTCTGTCTCCTCTATACCAGGTTTCTTGCAGGATGACAATGTCTGTATTACCGATTTCTTTGGTGAAGTCCGGGTTTCTGCTCTTCAGGCCAAAGGCAGATGACCTCAGGCCTTGGATATTCCAGGATGAAATAGTAAAGGCTTTTTGTTCCATAAAGTGTCCATGTTGTTGGTCGTGGTTTGGCCTCTCTACAGTATCTCTCTCTCTCTCTCTCTCTCTACAGTATCTCTCTCTCTCTACAGTATCTGTCTCTCTCTCTCTACAGTATCTGTCTCTCTCTCTACAGTATCTCTCTCTCTCTCTCTACAGTATCTCTCTCTCTCTCTCTACAGTATCTCTCTCTCTCTCTCTCTCTCTACAGTATCTCTCTCTCTCTACAGTATCTCTCTCTCTCTACAGTATCTCTCTCTCTACAGTATCTCTCTCTCTCTCTACAGTATCTCTCTCTCTCTCTCTCTCTACAGTATCTCTCTCTCTCTCTCTACAGTATCTCTCTCTCTCTCTCTCTACAGTATCTCTCTCTCTCTCTCTACAGTATCTCTCTCTCTACAGTATCTCTCTCTCTCTCTCTACAGTATCTCTCTCTACAGTATCTCTCTCTCTCTACAGTATCTCTCTCTCTCTCTACAGTATCTCTCTCTCTCTCTACAGTATCTCTCTCTCTCTCTACAGTATCTCTCTCTCTCTCTACAGTATCTCTCTCTCTCTCTACAGTATCTCTCTCTCTACAGTATCTCTCTCTACAGTATCTCTCTCTACAGTATCTCTCTCTACAGTATCTCTCTCTACAGTATCTCTCTCTCTCTCTACAGTATCTCTCTCCCTCTCTACAGTATCTCTCTCTCTCTCTACAGTATCTCTCTCTCTCTCTACAGTATCTCTCTCTCGATCTACAGTATCTATCTCTCTCCCTCCCACCCCTTCTCTCTCTCTCTACAGTATCTCTCTCCCTCCCTCTCTCCTCTTTCTCTCTACAGTATGTCTATCTCTCTCTCCCTCCCACCCCTTCTCTCTCTCTCGCTCTCTCCCTCTCCCCACAGTATCTGTCTCTCTCTCTCTACAGTATCTGTATCTCTCTCTCTCTCTGTGTCTGTCTGCCTGGCAGCCTGTATCTCCCCCAGTGAGAGGAACTGCTATCTCTTATTGATGCTCTCTTTTTTTTCTGTCACTCCCTCTCTCTTTTCCAGGGCTCTTGGCCTCTTATTGGTCATAGCAGATTGGAAACAAGGTTTCTCAATCTTCCCTTTTCTCTCTCTTTCTCTGCTCCTCCGATCTTCACGCCTAAAGTATGTGGGTGTTAGAGATGGAACGGTTCAGTGTTTTTAAATGGTAGTGTTAAACTCTGCATTATTTAACAGTTTAGTGTAATGTTATGGTGCCGTCAGCTGCTTACGCACATCCAGTACAGGAAGGAAGACAGGAAGTTCAAGGCTGTTTCACATCCAGTACAGGAAGGAAGACAGGAAGTTCAAGGCTGTTTCACATCCAGTACAGGAAGGAAGACAGGAAGTTCAAGGCTGTTTCACATCCAGTACAGGAAGGAAGACAGGAAGTTCAAGACTGTTTCACATCCAGTACAGGAAGGAAGACAGGAAGTTCAAGGCTGTTTCACATCCAGTACAGGAAGGAAGACAGGAAGGAAGTTCAAGGCTGTTTCACATCCAGTACAGGAAGGAAGACAGGAAGTTCAAGACTGTTTCACATCCAGTACAGGAAGGAAGACAGGAAGTTCAAGACTGTTTCACATCCAGTACAGGAAGGAAGACAGGAAGTTCAAGGCTGTTTCACATCCAGTACAGGAAGGAAGACAGGAAGGAAGTTCAAGACTGTTTCACATCCAGTACAGGAAGGAAGACAGGAAGGAAGTTCAAGGCTGTTTCACATCCAGTACAGGAAGGAAGACAGGAAGTTCAAGGCTGTTTCACATCCAGTACAGGAAGGAAGACAGGAAGGAAGTTCAAGACTGTTTCACATCCAGTACAGGAAGGAAGACAGGAAGGAAGTTCAAGGCTGTTTCACATCCAGTACAGGAAGGAAGACAGGAAGTTCAAGGCTGTTTCACATCCAGTACAGGAAGGAAGACAGGAAGTTCAAGGCTGTTTCACATCCAGTACAGGAAGGAAGACAGGAAGGAAGTTCAAGGCTGTTTCACATCCAGTACAGGAAGGAAGACAGGAAGGAAGTTCAAGGCTGTTTCACATCCAGTACAGGAAGGAAGACAGGAAGGAAGTTCAAGGCTGTTTCACATCCAGTACAGGAAGGAAGACAGGAAGGAAGTTCAAGGCTGTTTCACATCCAGTACAGGAAGGAAGACAGGAAGGAAGTTCAAGGCTGTTTCACATCCAGTACAGGAAGGAAGACAGGAAGGAAGTTCAAGACTGTTTCACATCCAGTACAGGAAGGAAGACAGGAAGTTCAAGGCTGTTTCACATCCAGTACAGGAAGGAAGACAGGAAGGAAGTTCAAGACTGTTTCACATCCAGTACAGGAAGGAAGACAGGAAGTTCAAGACTGTTTCACATCCAGTACAGGAAGGAAGACAGGAAGGAAGTTCAAGGCTGTTTCACATCCAGTACAGGAAGGAAGACAGGAAGGAAGTTCCATATTTAGAGACAGTTGTTCACAGGGTTTCACATCCAGTTCAAGGCTGTTTCACAAATGACACCCTATTCCTGATAGAGTGCAGTACAACCCTATAGGGCCCTGGTCTAAAGTAGTGCACTATGTAGGGAATAGGGCCCTGTTCTAAAGTAGTGTACTATATAGGGAATAGGGCCCTGGTCTAAAGTAGTGCACTATGTAGTGAATAGGGCTCTGGTCTAAAGTAGTGCACTATATAGGGAATAAGGCCCTGGTCTAATGTAGTGCACTATATAGGGAATATGGTGCCATTTGGGATGCATTACATGTTGTTGGGGTAAGTTATCTGCCTAGATAGGTAACGAACACTATCACTCTCTTCCTCTTTAAAATATGGATGAATGTGAATGTGTTCTTTTGATTTAGGTTCTGTTTGCTGGGGAGAGGAGACAGTCAAACACACTTGTCATCTTAATGGGCCCTGGTATAAACATTAAATTAAACATTTTAAACAGCTCTTGGATAACTATCAACATTGTATTTGTCTTCTTTTTGAAACATTTATTTGTTCCCAGAGGACATGTTTGTAACTGATTTGGTTTAATCATGTGATGATAATAATAGTGTGTGTGTGTATATATATATATATATGCTGAAGACAAGCTCACTGGTCTGTAGCTCACTGGTCTGTAGCTCACTGGTCTGTAGCTCACTGGTCTGTAGCTCACTGGTCTGTAGCTCACTGGTCTGTAGCTCACTGGACTGTAAGCTCACTGGACTGTAGTAGCTCACTAAGCCGTAGCTAACTAAACCTTTTGTGGAGATCGGTATGGAAGAACTTGACTGGCCGGCACAGAGCCCTGACCTCAACCCCATCGAACCCTTTGGGATGAATTGGAACGCCGAGTGCGACCCAGGTCTAATCACCCAAAATCAGTGCCCGACCTCTAATGCTCTCGTGGCTGAATGGAAGCAAGTCCCCACAGCAATGTTCCAACATCTAGTGGAAAGCCTTCCCAGAAGAGTGGAGGCTGTTATAGCAGCAATGTTCCAACATCTAGTGGAAAGCCTTCCCAGAAGAGTGGAGGCTGTTATAGCAGCAATGTACCAACATCTAGTGGAAAGCCTTCCCAGAAGAGTGGAGGCTGTTATAGCAGCAATGTTCTAACATCTAGTGGAAAGCCTTTCCAGAAGAGTGGAGGCTGTTATAGCGGCAATGTACCAACATCTAGTGGAAAGCCTTCCCAGAAGAGTGGAGGCTGTTATAGCAGCAATGTTCCAACATCTAGTGGAAAGCCTTCCCAGAAGAGTGGAGGCTGTTATAGCAGTAATGTTCCAACATCTAGTGGAAATCCTTCCCAGAAGAGTGGAGGCTGTTATAGCAGCAATGTTCCAACATCTAGTGGAAAGCCTTCCCAGAAGAGTGGAGGCAAGTCCCCGCAGCAATGTTCCAACATCTAATGGAAAACCTTCCCAGAAGAGTGGAGGCAAGTCCCGGCAGCAATGTTCCAACATCTAATGGAAAACCTTCCCAAAAGAGTGGAGGCAAGTCCCCGCAGCAATGTTCCAACATCTAATGGAAAACCTTCCCAGAAGAGTGGAGGCTGTTATAGCAGCAATGTTCCAACATCTAGTGCAAAGCCTTCCCAGAAGAGTGGAGGCTGTTATAGCAGCAATGTTCCAACATCTAGTGGAAAGCCTTCCCAGAAGAGTAGAGGCTGTTATAGCAGCAATGTTCCAACATCTAGTGGAAAACCTTCCCAGAAGAGTGGAGGCTGTTGTAGCAGCAATGTTCCAACATCTAGTGGAAAGCCTTCCCAGAAGAGTAGAGGCTGTTATAGCAGCAATGTTCCAACATCTAGTGGAAAACCTTCCCAGAAGAGTGGAGGCTGTTAAAGCATTAAAGAGGGGGGACCAACTCCATATTAATGCCCCTGGTTTTGGAATGAGATGTTTGACGAGCAGGTGTCCACATACTTTTGGTCATGCAGTTTACCTAGTGCTCTGTGGTTTGACAGTGCCACAAGTTAAATAAGGAGTTTTACACTGTGATAAGTGGTTGTCTCACCAACCTTAGTTGAATGCACTGACTGTAGATTGTTCTGGATAAGATGGAGTTACAACACATACTGCATCTAATTTCTGTTAGATGAGGTCTGAACCACTTGGTATTCTTTTAGCTTTACAAATGGTCTAAACCACTTGGTATTCTTTTAGCTTTACAAATGGTCTGAACCACTTGGTATTCTTTTAGCTTTACAAATGGTCTAAACCACTTGGTATTCTTTTAGCTTTACAAATGGTCTGAACCACTTGGTATTCTTTTAGCTTTACAAATGGTCTGAACCACTTGGTATTCTTTTAGCTTTACAAATGGTCTGAACCACTTGGTATTCTTTTAGCTTTACAAATGGTCTAAACCACTTGGTATTCTTTTAGCTTTACAAATGGTCTGAACCACTTGGTATTCTGTTGGATCAGGAATGGTCTAAATCCCCAAAAATAAAAAAATATATATTTTTAAAAATTATTTTTCTTTTTTTATATATATATTTGTAATAATGAAAATTACAGCAATACTGAAGGAACAATGAACACCATGTAAAAACGTTAACTTTTCAGTTCCTTGCTCAGAACATGAGAACACATGAAAGCTGGTGGTTCCTTTAAACATCCCAGTTAAGAAGTTTTCGGTTGTAGTTATTATAGGAGTTTTGTGACTATTTCTCTCCATACTGTTTGTATTTCATATACCTTCGACTATTGGATGTTCTTATAGGCACTATAGTATTGCCAGCCTAATCTCGGGAGGCTTGAAGTCATAAAGAGTGCTGTGCTTCAAGCATTGCTAAGAGCTGCTGGCAAACGCAGGAAAGTGCTGTTTGAATGAATGTGCCTACCACCGCTCAGTCAGACTGCTCTATCAAATATCAATTCATAGACTTAATTATAATAAACACAGAAATACGAGCCTTTGATCATTAATATGGTCAAATCCGGGAACTATCATTTAGAAAACAAAACGTTTATTCTTTCAGTGAAATACGGAACCGTTCCGTATTTCATCGAACGGGTGGCAACACTAAGTCTAAATATTGCTGTTACATTGCACAACCTTCAATGTTATGTCATAATTATGTAAAATGGTCTTCACACAGTTGGCAACGAGCCAGGCGGCCCAAACTGCTGCATGTACCCTGACTCTGCTTACACTGAACGCAAGAGAAGTGATACAATTTCCCTAGTTAATATTGCCTGCTAACATCATTTAAAAAAAACAACTAAATATGCAGGTTTAAAAAAATATACTTCTGTGTATTGATTTTAAGAAAGGCATCGATGTTTATGTTTAGGAACAATTGTGCTTTTTTCGCCCATGCGCTTGTTAAATCATCACCTCTTTGGCGAAGTAGGCTGTGATTCAATGATAAATTAACAGGCACCAAATTGATTATATGCAACGCAGGACAAGCTAGTTAAACTAGTAATATCATCAACCATGTGAGGTTAACTAGTGATTATGTTAAGATGGTCAGCCAGTCTCCTCGTGGAGTAACAGGTGGTCAGCCAGTCTCGTGGAGTAACAGGTGGTCAGCCAGTCTTGTGGAGTAACAGGTGGTCAGCCAGTCTCGTGGAGTAACAGGTGGTCAGCCAGTCTTGTGGAGTAACAGGTGGTCAGCAGTCTCCTCGTGGAGTAACAGGTGGTCAGCCAGTCTCCTCGTGGAGTAACAGGTGGTCAGCCAGTCTCCTCGTGGAGTAACAGGTGGTCAGCCAGTCTCCTCGTGGAGTAACAGGTGGTCAGCAGTCTCCTCGTGGAGTA
This sequence comes from Oncorhynchus masou masou, assembly GCF_036934945.1. Taxonomy (NCBI): domain Eukaryota; kingdom Metazoa; phylum Chordata; class Actinopteri; order Salmoniformes; family Salmonidae; genus Oncorhynchus; species Oncorhynchus masou. The sequence continues at coordinate 4,804,476 of NC_088217.1, forward strand.
ACAGGTGGTCAGCAGTCTCCTCGTGGAGTAACAGGTGGTCAGCAGTCTCCTCGTGGAGTAACAGGTGGTCAGCAGTCTCCTCGTGGAGTAACAGGTAGTCAGCCAGTCTCCTCGTGGAGTAACAGGTGGTCAGCCAGTCTCCTCGTGGAGTAACAGGTGGTCAGCCAGTCTCCTCATGGAGTAACAGGTGGTCGCCAGTCTCCTCATGGAGTAACAGGTGGTCAGCCAGTCTCCTCGTGGAGTAACAGGTGGTCGCCAGTCTCCTCGTGGAGTAACAGGTGGTCAGCAGTCTCCTCGTGGAGTAACAGGTGGTCAGCCAGTCTCCTCGTGGAGTAACAGGTGGTCAGCCAGTCTCCTCGTGCAGTAACAGGTGGTCAGCCAGTCTCCTCGTGGAGTAACAGGTGGTCAGCCAGTCTCCTCGTGGAGTAACAGGTGGTCAGCCAGTCTCCTCGTGGAGTAACAGGTGGTCAGCCAGTCTCCTCGTGGAGTAACAGGTGGTCAGCCAGTCTCCTCGTGGAGTAACAGGTGGTCAGCCAGTCTCCTCGTGGAGTAACAGGTGGTCAGCCAGTCTCCTCGTGGAGTAACAGGTGGTCAGCCAGTCTCCTCGTGGAGTAACAGGTGGTCAGCCAGTCTCCTCGTGGAGTAACAGGTGGTCAGCCAGTCTCCTCGTGGAGTAACAGGTGGTCAGCAGTCTCCTCGTGGAGTAACAGGTGGTCAGCAGTCTCCTCGTGGAGTAACAGGTGGTCAGCCTGCCACGCAGTCTCCTCGTGGAGTAACAGGTGGTCAGCCTGCCACGCAGTCTCCTCGTGGAGTAACAGGTGGTCAGCCTGCCACGCAGTCTCCTCGTGGAGTAACAGGTGGTCAGCCCGCCACAGTCTCCTCGTGGAGTAACAGGTGGTCAGCCAGTCTCCTCGTGGAGTAACAGGTGGTCAGCCAGTCTCCTCGTGGAGTAACAGGTGGTCAGCCAGTCTCCTCGTGGAGTAACAGGTGGTCAGCAGTCTCCTCGTGGAGTAACAGGTGGTCAGCAGTCTCCTCGTGGAGTAACAGGTGGTCAGCCTGCCACGCAGTCTCCTCGTGGAGTAACAGGTGGTCAGCCTGCCACGCAGTCTCCTCGTGGAGTAACAGGTGGTCAGCCCGCCACAGTCTCCTCGTGGAGTAACAGGTGGTCAGCCAGTCTCCTCGTGGAGTAACAGGTGGTCAGCCAGTCTCCTCGTGGAGTAACAGGTGGTCAGCCAGTCTCCTCGTGGAGTAACAGGTGGTCAGCCAGTCTCCTCGTGGAGTAACAGGTGGTCAGCCAGTCTCCTCGTGGAGTAACAGGTGGTCAGCAGTCTCCTCGTGGAGTAACAGGTGGTCAGCCAGTCTCCTCGTGGAGTAACAGGTGGTCAGCCAGTCTCCTCGTGGAGTAACAGGTGGTCAGCCAGTCTCCTCGTGGAGTAACAGGTGGTCAGCCAGTCTCCTCGTGGAGTAACAGGTGGTCAGCCAGTCTCCTCGTGGAGTAACAGGTGGTCAGCCAGTCTCCTCGTGGAGTAACAGGTGGTCAGCCAGTCTCCTCGTGGAGTAACAGGTGGTCAGCCAGTCTCCTCGTGGAGTAACAGGTGGTCAGCAGTCTCCTCGTGGAGTAACAGGTGGTCAGCCAGTCTCCTCGTGGAGTAACAGGTGGTCAGCCAGTCTCCTCGTGGAGTAACAGGTGGTCAGCCAGTCTCCTCGTGGAGTAACAGGTGGTCAGCAGTCTCCTCGTGGAGTAACAGGTGGTCAGCCAGTCTCCTCGTGGAGTAACAGGTGGTCAGCCAGTCTCCTCGTGGAGTAACAGGTGGTCAGCCAGTCTCCTCGTGGAGTAACAGGCGGTCAGCCAGTCTCCTCGTGGAGTAACAGGCGGTCAGCCTGCCACGCAGTCTCCTCGTGGAGAGCAATGTAAATCGGCCATAATCGGCGTCCAAAAAGGCAGATTACCGATTTGTTATTGAAAACTTGAAATCGGCCGTACCGATTTAATCGGTCAACCTCTATTTCAGACACTACGGCTGAGATGGTAAAATGTGTATAATACTGCTATGAAACTTTTATTTTTGTGTTCTATTTGTAATGTAGGTTGTAATGGACACCATTGGGAACGAGACCCAGATTCTCAATTGGGCAACCCGGGAATTAATCAATAATAAGATAACACTATGGTTGAACTTCTGTTTCAGACAACACCACTGGGATAGGTGAATGTGTTTCACACTACTATAAACTGCTGTAACACTTTGTTTTAGTTTTTATAACACACCTGTGAACCTCTATAAACTCTCTATTCCAGACAACAGCACTGGGAAGGTGTACATTATGATGGAGGCCAGGCTGGTAGCACTCTTCAAGACCGAGGAGGAATACACCATCATGGACAAGTGAGATCAATCAATATATATTAACCCATTAATCTATTTATCTATTAACCAATTAAGCTATTAATCTATATCAATCAATTAACCCATTAATCAATCAATATATGAACCTATTAAGCTATTAATCTATTAATCTATATCAACCTATTAACCCATTTATCATTAACCATTTTATCTATTAAGCTATTAACCAATTAATCAATTAACCAATTAATCAATTAACCAATTAATCAATTAACCTTGCCTAGAGGGGTTAGAGTTGGGGGCGTAGGTTGGGGGTTAGAGTTGGGGGCGTAGGTTGGGGGCGTAGGCTGGGGGCGTAGGTTGGGGGCGTAGGCTGGGGGTTTAGAGTTGGGGACGTAGGCTGGGGGTTTAGAGTTGGGGGCGTAGGTTGGGGGCGTAGGTTGGGGGCGTAGGTTGGGGCGTAGGTTGGGGGCGTAGGTTGGGGGCGTAGGTTGGGGGCGTAGGCTGGGGGCGTAGGTTGGGGGCGTAGGCTGGGGTTTAGAGTTGGGGGCGTAGGCTGGGGGTTTAGAGTTGGGGGCGTAGGCTGGGGGTTTAGAGTTGGGGGCGTAGGTTGGGGGTTAGAGTTGGGGCCTTAGAGTTGGGGCGTAGGTTGGGGTTTAGAGTTGGGGCGTAGGTTGGGGTTTAGAGTTGGGGCGTAGGTTGGGGGTTAGAGTTTGGGGCGTAGGTTGGGGGCGTAGGCTGGGGGTTTAGAGTTGGGGGCGTAGGCTGGGGGTTTAGAGTTGGGGGCGTAGGTTGGGGGTTTAGAGTTGGGGCCTTAGAGTTGGGGCGTAGGTTGGGGTTTAGAGTTGGGGCGTAGGTTGGGGTTTAGAGTTGGGGCGTAGGTTGGGGGTTAGGGAAAATTAGTATTTTGAATGGATATCAATGTTAGGTGCCCACAAGGATAGTAAAATATACTGTGTGTGAGAGAGAGGAGCTGTGGGAAAATACTGGACAGGACGAGAAACTAGTTTGGCAGTTTGGGAAATGCTATGGAGTTGAGTCTTTTGCCTGTCCCGACAGTCTCCCCAAACCTGTCCCGACAGTCTCCCCAAACCTGTCCCGACAGTCTCCCCAAACCTGTCCCGACAGTCTCCCCAAACCTGTCCCGACAGTCTCCCCAAACCTGTCCCGACAGTCTTCCCAAACCTGTCCCGACAGTCAAATCAAATACTGGATATTTGGTCCCCAAAGTGCCACAGCATTAGCATTAGCATTAGTCCTAATTTAACATTGGAGCTTTTAACACTGTAATAAAACAAGAATAAACTGTTGAGCTAATCACTGTGCGTTGTGTGAAAGTAAAACATATGACTTTCAAATTGTCCATTTTACATTTTTCAAAATGAAATTGGAGAACACAATACTTTTCTCTGGCTTGAGTTGTAGTGAAGGGACAATGAGCCACAGTGGGTAGTGAAGGGACAATGAGCCACAGTGGGTAGTGTTGTAGTGAAGGGACAATGAGCCACAGTGGGTAGTGTTGTAGTGAAAGGACAATGAGCCAAAGTGGGTAGTGTTGTAGTGAAGGGACAATGAGCCACAGTGGGTAGTGAAGGGACAATGAGCCACAGTGGGTAGTGTTGTAGTGAAGGGACAATGAGCCACAGTGGGTAGTGTTGTAGTGAAGGGACAATGAGCCACAGTGGGTAGTGTTGTAGTGAAGAGACCATGAGCCACAGTGGGTAGTGTTGTAGTGAAGGGACAATGAGCCACAGTGGGTAGTGTTGTAGTGAAGGGACAATGAGCCACAGTGGGTAGTGAAGGGACAATGAGCCACAGTGGGTAGTGTTGTAGTGAAGGGACAATGAGCCACAGTGGGTAGTGTTGTAGTGAAGGGACAATGAGCCACAGTGGGTAGTGTTGTAGTGAAGAGACAATGAGCCACAGTGGGTAGTGTTGTAGTGAAGGGACAATGAGCCACAGTGGGTAGTGTTGTAGTGAAGGGACAATGAGACACAGTGGGTAGTGTTGTAGTGAAGAGACAATGAGCCACAGTGGGTAGTGTTGTAGTGAAGGGACAATGAGCCACAGTGGGTAGTGAAGGGACAATGAGCCACAGTGGGTAGTGTTGTAGTGAAGGGACAATGAGCCACAGTGGGTAGTGTTGTAGTGAAGGGACAGTGAGCCACAGTGGGTAGTGTTGTAGTGAAGGGACAGTGAGCCACAGTGGGTAGTGTTGTAGTGAAGGGACAATGAGCCACAGTGGGTAGTGTTGTAGTGAAGGGACATTGAGCCACAGTGGGTAGTGTTGTAGTGAAGGGACAGTGAGCCACAGTGGGTAGTGTTGTAGTGAAGGGACAGTGAGCCACAGTGGGTAGTGTTGTAGTGAAGGGACAATGAGCCACAGTGGGTAGTGTTGTAGTGAAGGGACAATGAGCCACAGTGGGTAGTGAAGGGACAATGAGCCACAGTGGGTAGTGTTGTAGTGAAGGGACAATGAGCCACAGTGGGTAGTGAAGGGACAATGAGCCACAGTGGGTAGTGTTGTAGTGAAGGGACAATGAGCCACAGTGGGTAGTGTTGTAGTGAAGGGACAATGAGCCACAGTGGGTAGTGTTGTAGTGAAGGGACAATGAGCCACAGTGGGTAGTGAAGGGACAATGAGCCACAGTGGGTAGTGTTGTAGTGAAGGGACAATGAGCCACAGTGGGTAGTGTTGTAGTGAAGGGACAATGAGCCACAGTGGGTAGTGAAGGGACAATGAGCCACAGTGGGTAGTGAAGGGACAATGAGCCACAGTGGGTAGTGTTGTAGTGAAGGGACAATGAGCCACAGTGGGTAGTGTTGTAGTGAAGGGACAATGAGCCACAGTGGGTAGTGTTGTAGTGAAGGGACAATGAGCCACAGTGGGTAGTGTTGTAGTGAAGAGACAACGAGCCACAGTGGGTAGTGAAGGGACAATGAGCCACAGTGGGTCGTGAAGGGACAATGAGCCACAGTGGGTAGTGTTGGCGTGGGAGCAGAGGCATAAGGATTGGCCTGTTCCACAGAGTTTAGGCAACAGGAGAAGTGAAGTTTCTCAGCACATTTGAAGCACAGCCGAGTCAACCTGACGCTGTTCCAGTCATACGTGGGAACGAGTCACCTCCAGGTCGTAGGAACAGCGGGTTGACCTGTTGTTTGGTCCTGTAGGTTCCCTGGGAAGACGCTGAAGGGGAAGAAATACAAGCCGCTGTTCGACTATTTCAGGAAGGTGAGATGATGTGTGCATGATAATGTGTAATATTGTATAATGTGTGTAATATTGTATAATATGTGTAGTATTGTATAATGTGTGTAGTATTGTATAATAATGTATAATATTGTATCATGTATAATATTGTATAATGTATAATATTGAATCATGTATAATATTGTATAGTATTGTATAATGTGTATAGTAATTTATAATAATGTATAATATTGTACAATAATGTATAATAATGTGTATAAATGTATAATATTGTATGTGTATAAATATATAACATTGTATAATATTCTACCTCAATCTAAAGAAATGTGTTTTCATTCACCAAAAGAGCCTAAACCTGTCTGTCTCTCCTCTGTAGTGCAGAGAGACTATAACAGGTAATAACATGTCCTCTGTAGTGTGGGGAGACTATAACAGGTTATAACATGTCCTCTAGAGTGCTGGGAGACTATAACAGGTTATAACATGTCCTCTGTAGTGCGGGGAGACTATAACAGGTTATAACATGTCCTCTGTAGTGCGGGGAGACTATAACAGGTTATAACATGTCCTCTGTAGTGCGGGGAGACTATAACAGGTTATAACATGTCCTCTGTAGTGCGGGGAGACAAACAGGTTATAACATGTCCTCTGTAGTGCGGGGAGACTATAACAGGTTATAACATGTCCTCTGTAGTGCGGGGAGACGGGGGCCTTCCAGGTGGTGATGGACAGTTATGTCAGAGAGGAGGAGGGGACAGGAGTCGTCCACCAGGCGCCATACTTTGGATCTGTGAGTATTTGATTTGTTGATTTTAATTATTGATTTGTTCACATCTGTACCGTACATATTTACATCAAACAAAGTGATCTGAGATCAGGTTGGTGGAGGGAAGGAATGACCTGAGATCAGGTTGGTGGAGGGAATGAATGATCTGAGATCAGATTGGTGGAGGGAATGAATGATCTGAGATCAGATTGGTGGTGGAGGAAATGAATGATCTGAGATCAGGTTGGTGGAGGGAATGAATGATCTGAGATCAGATTGGTGGAGGGAATGAATGATCTGAGATCAGATTGGTGGTGGAGGAAATGAATGATCTGAGATCAGGTTGGTGGAGGGAATGAATGACCTGAGATCAGGTTGGTGGAGGGAATGAATGATCTGAGATCAGGTTGGTGGTGGAGGGAATGATCTGAGATCAGGTTGGTGGTGGAGGGAATGAATGATCTGAGATCAGGTTGGTGGAGGAGGGAATGATCTGAGATCAGGTTGGTGGTGGAGGGAATGAATGACCTGAGATCAGGTTGGTGGTGGAGGGAATGAATGATCTGAGATCAGGTTGGTGGAGGGAATGAATGACCTGAGATCAGGTTGGTGGAGGGAATGAATGATCTGAGATCAGGTTGGTGGAGGGAATGAATGATCTGAGATCAGGTTGGTGGAGGGAATGAATGACCTGAGATCAGGTTGGTGGTGGAAGGAATGATCTGAGATCAGGTTGGTGGAGGGAATGAATGACCTGAGATCAGGTTGGTGGTGGAAGGAATGAATGATCTGAGATCAGGTTGGTGGAGGGAATGAATGACCTGAGATCAGATTGGTGGTGGAGGGAATGAATGATCTGAGATCAGGTTGGTGGAGGGAATGAATGATCTGAGATCAGGTTGGTGGAGGGAAGGAATGACCTGAGATCAGGTTGGTGGAGGGAATGAATGATCTGAGATCAGGTTGGTGGAGGGAATGAATGACCTGAGATCAGGTTGGTGGAGGGAATGAATGATCTGAGATCAGGTTGGTGGTGGAGGGAATGATCTGAGATCAGGTTGGTGGTGGAGGGAATGAATGATCTGAGATCAGGTTGGTGGAGGAGGGAATGATCTGAGATCAGGTTGGTGGTGGAGGGAATGAATGACCTGAGATCAGGTTGGTGGTGGAGGGAATGAATGATCTGAGATCAGGTTGGTGGTGGAGGGAATGAATGACCTGAGATCAGGTTGGTGGTGGAGGGAATGAATGATCTGAGATCAGGTTGGTGGAGGGAATGAATGACCTGAGATCAGGTTGGTGGTGGAAGGAATGAATGATCTGAGATCAGGTTGGTGGAGGGAATGAATGACCTGAGATCAGGTTGGTGGTGGAAGGAATGAATGATCTGAGATCAGGTTGGTGGTGGAGGGAATGAATGATCTGAGATCAGGTTGGTGGAGGGAATGAATGACCTGAGATCAGGTTGGTGGTGGAAGGAATGATCTGAGATCAGGTTGGTGGAGGGAATGAATGATCTGAGATCAGGGTGGTGGAGGGAATGAATGATCTGAGATCAGATTGGTGGTGGAGGGAATGAATGATCTGAGATCAGGTTGGTGGAGGGAATGAATGACCTGAGATCAGGTTGGTGGAGGGAATGAATGACCTGAGATCAGGTTGGTGGAGGGAATGAATGACCTGAGATCAGGTTGGTGGAGGGAATGAATGATCTGAGATCAGGTTGGTGGTGGAGGGAATGAATGATCTGAGATCAGGTTGGTGGTGGAGGGAATGAATGACCTGAGATCAGGTTGGTGGAGGGAATGAATGACCTGAGATCAGGTTGGTGGAGGGAATGAATGATCTGAGATCAGGGTGGTGGAGGGAATGAATGATCTGAGATCAGATTGGTGGAGGGAATGAATGACCTGAGATCAGGTTGGTGGTGGAGGGAATGAATGATCTGAGATCAGATTGGTGGTGGAGGGAATGAATGATCTGAGATCAGGTTGGTGGAGGGAATGAATGACCTGAGATCAGGTTGGTGGAGGGAATGAATGATCTGAGATCAGGTTGGTGGAGGGAATGAATGATCTGAGATCAGGTTGGTGGTGGAGGGAATGAATGATCTGAGATCAGATTGGTGGTGGAGGGAATGAATGATCTGAGATCAGGTTGGTGGTGGAGGGAATGAATGACCTGAGATCAGGTTGGTGGAGGGAATGAATGATCTGAGATCAGGTTGGTGGAGGGAATGAATGATCTGAGATCAGGTTGGTGGTGGAGGGAATGAATGACCTGAGATCAGGTTGGTGGTGGAGGGAATGAATGATCTGAGATCAGGTTGGTGGAGGGAATGAATGATCTGAGATCAGGTTGGTGGTGGAGGAAATGAATGATCTGAGATCAGGTTGGTGGAGGGAATGAATGATCTGAGATCAGGTTGGTGGAGGGAATGAATGATATGAGATCAGGTTGGTGGTGGAGGAAATGAATGATCTGAGATCAGGTTGGTGGAGGGAATGAATGATCTGAGATCAGGTTGGTGGTGGAAATGAATGATCTGAGATCAGGTTGGTGGAGGGAATGAATGATCTGAGATCAGGTTGGTGGAGGGAATGAATGGCCTGAGATCAGGTTGGTGGTGGAGGGAATGAATGACCTGAGATCAGGTTGGTGGTGGAGGGAATGAATGACCTGAGATCAGGTTGGTGGTGGAGGGAATGAATGATCTGAGATCAGGTTGGTGGAGGGAATGAATGATCTGAGATCAGGTTGGTGGAGGGAATGAATGATCTGAGATCAGGTTGGTGGAGGGAATGAATGATCTGAGATCAGGTTGGTGGAGGGAATGAATGATCTGAGATCAGGTTGGTGGAGGGAATGAATGGCCTGAGATCAGGTTGGTGGTGGAGGGAATGAATGACCTGAGATCAGGTTGGTGGTGGAGGGAATGAATGATCTGAGATCAGGTTGGTGGAGGGAATGAATGATCTGAGATCAGGTTGGTGGAGGGAATGAATGGCCTGAGATCAGGTTGGTGGTGGAGGGAATGAATGACCTGAGATCAGGTTGGTGGTGGAGGGAATGAATGACCTGAGATCAGGTTGGTGGTGGAGGGAATGAATGATCTGAGATCAGGTTGGTGGAGGAGGGAATGAATGATCTGAGATCAGGTTGGTGGAGGAGGGAATGAATGACCTGAGATCAGGTTGGTGGTGGAGGGAATGATCTGAGATCAGGTTGGTGGAGGGAATGAATGATCTGAGATCAGGTTGGTGGAGGAAATGAATGATCTGAGATCAGGTTGGTGGAGGGAATGAATGATCTGAGATCAGGTTGGTGGAGGGAATGAATGATCTGAGATCAGGTTGGTGGAGGGAATGAATGATCTGAGATCAGGTTGGTGGTGGAGGGAATGATCTGAGATCAGGTTGGTGGTGGAGGGAATGAATGATCTGAGATCAGGTTGGTGGAGGGAATGAATGACTTGAGATCAGGTTGGTGGTGGAGGGAATGAATGACAGACACTGACACAAACCACCACTAGTCATCCCTGGTATCCCTCTGCACCACACCGTAATCACAGTACCACATCATGCCGGCTTCTGACCGGCTCAGTATTCAGAGGGCTGTTTTGATTGGTTGGCGGTTGCCGGGTCGATTTGTAGAGTGGTTCTGTGTTCGATACTACAGAAAGGTAGAGGGATGTTGAGACTGTTTCTCTACCCCAGATGGCACCCTATTTCCTATATAGTGCACTACTTATTCCCCCTATTTCCTATATAGTGCACTACTTATTCCCCCTATTTCCTATGTAGTGCACTACTTATTCCCCCTATTCCCTATGTAGTGCACTACTTATTCCCCCTATTTCCTATATAGTGCACTACTTATTCCCCCTATTTCCTATATAGTGCACTACTTATTCCCCCTATTTCCTATATAGTGCACTACTTATTCCCCCTATTTCCTATATAGTGCACTACTTATTCCCCCTATTTCCTATATAGTGCACTACTTATTCCCCCTATTTCCTATATAGTGCACTACTTATTCCCCCTATTCCCTATGTAGTGCACTACTTATTCCCCCTATTCCCTATGTAGTGCACTACTTATTCCCCCTATTCCCTATGTAGTGCACTACTTATTCCCCCTATTCCCTATGTAGTGCACTACTTATTCCCCCTATTTCCTATGTAGTGCACTACTTATTCCCCCTATTTCCTATGTAGTGCACTACTTATTCCCCCTATTTCCTATGTAGTGCACTACTTATTCCCCCTATTCCCTATGTAGTGCACTACTTATTCCCCCTATTCCCTATGTAGTGCAGGTACAGCTGACTAGCAGTAGCTAACATAACCCCTAGTCGTCGCTGGTCCCTGGTAGCCCCTCTAGTCGTCCCCGGTAGCCCCGCTAGTCGTTACTGGTCCCCGGTAGCCCCGCTAGTCGTTACTGGTCCACGGTAGCCCCGCTAGTTGTTATTGGTCCCCGGTAGCCCCGCTAGTCGTCACTGGTCCCGGTAGCCCCGCTAGTCGTCGCTGGTCCCCGGTAGCCCCGCTAGTCGTCGCTGGTCCCCGGTAGCCCCGCTAGTCATCGCTGGTCCCCGGTAGCCCCGCTAGTCGTCGCTGGTCCCCGGTAGCCCCGCTAGTCGTCGCTGGTCCGCGGAAGCCCCTCTAGTCGTCGTTGGTCCCCGGTAGCCCCGCTAGTCGTCGTTGGTCCCCGGTAGCCCCGCTAGTCGTCGCTGGTCCCCGGTAGCCCCGCTAGTCGTCGCTGGTCCCCGGTAGCCCCGCTAGTCGTCGCTGGTCCCCGGTAGCCCCGCTAGTCGTCGCTGGTCCACGGTAGCCCCGCTAGTCGTTACTGGTCCACGGTAGCCCCGCTAGTCGTCGCTGGTCCCCGGTAGCCCCGCTAGTCGTCGCTGGTCCGCGGTAGCCCCGCTAGTCGTCGCTGGTCCCCGGTAGCCCCGCTAGTCGTCGCTGGTCCCCGGTAGCCCCGCTAGTCGTCGCTGGTCCCCGGTAGCCCCGCTAGTCGTCGCTGGTCCCCGGTAGCCCCGCTAGTCGTCGCTGGTCCCCGGTAGCCCCGCTAGTCGTCGCTGGTCCCCGGTAGCCCCGCTAGTCGTCGCTGGTCCCCGGTAGCCCCGCTAGTCGTCGCTGGTCCCCGGTAGCCCCGCTAGTCGTCGCTGGTCCCCGGTAGCCCCGCTAGTCGTTGCTGGTCCCCGGTAGCCCCGCTAGTCATTGCTGGTCCCCGGTAGCCCCGCTAGTCGTTACTTGTCCACGGTAGCCCCACTCGTCGTTACTGGAGCTACTGTCTGACTTGAGGGGTATCAGCTGCAGGTGTTCTTGACAAGGACAGACAGACAGTCCTAGGCTGGTAGGCTGGAGCTGATAATTATAACTATAACTTTCTACTCTCTCTCTCTCTCTCTCTCTCTCTCTCTCTCTCTGTGTCTGTCTCTGTGTCTGTCTCTGTGTCTGTCTCTGTGTCTGCCTCCGTGTCTGCCTCCGTGTCTGCCTCCGTGTCTGCCTCCGTGTCTGCCTCCGTGTCTGCCTCCGTGTCTGCCTCCGTGTCTGCCTCCGTGTCTGCCTCCGTGTCTGCTCCGTGTCTGCCTCCGTGTCTGCCTCCGTGTCTGCCTCCGTGTCTGCCTCCGTGTCTGCCTCCGTGTCTGCCTCCGTGTCTGCCTCCGTGTCTGCCTCCGTGTCTGCCTCCGTGTCTGCCTCCGTGTCTGCCTCCGTGTCTGCCTCCGTGTCTGCGTCTGTCTCTGTGTCTGTGTCTGTCTCTGTCTCTCTGCCTGTCTCTCTCTCTGCCTGTCTCTCTCTCTGCCTGTCTCTCTCTCTGCCTGTCTCTCTCTCTGCCTGTCTCTCTCTCTGCCTGTCTCTCTCTCTGCCTGTCTCTCTCTCTGCCTGTCTCTCTCTCTGCCTGTCTCTCTCTCTGCCTGTCTCTCTCTCTGCCTGTCTCTCTCTCTGCCTGTCTCTCTCTCTGCCTGTCTCTCTCTCTGCCTGTCTCTCTCTCTGCCTGTCTCTCTCTCTGCCTGTCTCTCTCTCTGCCTGTCTCTCTCTCTAAGCCTGTCTCTCTCTCTAAGCCTGTCTCTCTCTCTCTGCCTGTCTCTCTCTCTGCCTGTCTCTCTCTCTCTGCCTGTCTCTCTCTCTGCCTGTCTCTCTCTCTGCCTGTCTCTCTCTCTGCCTGTCTCTCTCTCTGCCTGTCTCTCTCTCTGCCTGTCTCTCTCTCTGCCTGTCTCTCTCTCTAAGCCTGTCTCTCTCTCTCTGCCTGTCTCTCTCTCTCTGCCTGTCTCTCTCTCTCTGCCTGTCTCTCTCTCTGCCTGTCTCTCTCTCTGCCTGTCTCTCTCTGTCTTCTCATTAAGATAGAATTGACTGCTATATGAATAAACATTCCTGCAGGAACACCAAGTGATTTGACCCATTTAAAAAACAGATTGGGCTTTAAAAAAATACATATATACCGAACTATAAAAATAAACGTGTTTGTCCCATGGTTCATGAGCTGAAATAAAATATAAGTTTGTGGTCGTTTGCTCATCTTTAAAAACACTGGTGCTGGGCGAATAAAGAATCCTAGTATAGAACACACTGTTAAAGCTCCTCCACGCACCCCTTTACAGGAGCAACATCCAGTCTAATGTAGAATATATATCTGTTACAGGAGGATCATCCAGTCTAATGTAGAATATATATCTGTTACAGGAGGATCATCCAGTCTAATGTATAATATATATCTGTTACAGGAGGATCATCCAGTCTAATGTATAATATATATCTGTTACAGGAGGATCATCCAGTCTAATGTATAATATATATCTGTTACAGGAGGATCATCCAGTCTAATGTATAATATATATCTGTTACAGGAGGATCATCCAGTCTAATGTAGAATATATATCTGTTACAGGAGGATCACATCATCCAGTCTAATGTATAATATATATCTGTTACAGGAGGATCATCCAGTCTAATGTAGAATATATATCTGTTACAGGAGGATCACATCATCCAGTCTAATGTATAATATATATCTGTTACAGGAGGATCATCCAGTCTAATGTATAATATATATCTGTTACAGGATGATCACATCATCCAGTCTAATGTAGAATATATATCTGTTACAGGAGGATCATCCAGTCTAATGTAGAATATATATCTGTTACAGGAGGATCACATCATCCAGTCTAATGTATAATATATATCTGTTACAGGAGGATCATCCAGTCTAATGTAGAATATATATCTGTTACAGGAGGATCATCCAGTCTAATGTAGAATATATATCTGTTACAGGAGGATCATCCAGTCTAATGTATAATATATATCTGTTACAGGAGGATCATCCAGTCTAATGTAGAATATATATCTGTTACAGGAGGATCATCCAGTCTAATGTATAATATATATCTGTTACAGGAGGATCATCCAGTCTAATGTATAATATATATCTGTTACAGGAGGATCATCCAGTCTAATGTAGAATATATATCTGTTACAGGAGGATCATCCAGTCTAATGTAGAATATATATCTGTTACAGGAGGATCATCCAGTCTAATGTAGAATATATATCTGTTACAGGAGGATCGTCCAGTCTAATGTAGAATATATATCTGTTACAGGAGGATCATCCAGTCTAATGTAGAATATATATCTGTTACAGGAGGATCATCCAGTCTAATGTAGAATATATATCTGTTACAGGAGGATCATCCAGTCTAATGTATAATATATATCTGTTACAGGATGATTACCGTGTGTGTATGGAGAACAACATCTGCCAGAGAGACCAGGCTCCCGTCTGTCCTGTCGACTCCTCTGGGTGCTTCACTGATGAAGTCACTGACTTTGTGGGACAGTATGTCAAGGTAGGTCTGTCTGTCTCTGTCTGTTTCTCTGTCTGTCTGTCTGTGTGTCTGTCTGTGTGTCTGTCTGTGTGTCTGTCTGTGTGTCTGTCTGTGTGTCTGTCTGTGTGTCTGTCTGTCTGTGTGTCTGTCTGTGTGTCTGTGTCTGTCTGTCTGTCTGTCTGTCTGTCTGGACGGATGTCTGTCTGTCTGTCTGTCTCTGTCTGTCTGGACGGATGTCTGTCTGTGTCTGTCTGTCTGTGTGTCTGTCTGTCTGGACGGATGTCTGTCTGTCTCTGTCTGTCTGTCTGGACGTCAGGACCACTGTAGCAGGAGTCAGGTGATTATTCTGGACCACTGACAGACCACATGGGTCAGTGTTTCACTGGGCCTACTGAAGTGTCAGTAGAGAGACGGGGGGGAAACACACCAGCCGTACTCTGATTGGTAGAGTCACAGCTGGTGCCGGTCTCCCCTCAGCCGTACTCTGATTGGTAGAGTCACAGCTGGTGCCGGTCTCCCCTCAGCCGTACTCTGATTGGTAGAGTCACAGCTGGTGCCGGTCTCCCCTCAGCCGTACTCTGATTGGTAGAGTCACAGCTGGTGCCGGTCTCCCCTCAGCCGTACTCTGATTGGTAGAGTCACAGCTGGTGCCGGTCTCCCCTCAGCCGTACTCTGATTGGTAGAGTCACAGCTGGTGCCGGTCTCCCCTCAGCCGTACTCTCTGATTGGTAGAGTCACAGCTGGTGCCGGTCTCCCCTCAGCCGTACTCTGATTGGTAGAGTCACAGCTGGTGCCGGTCTCCCCTCAGCCGTATTCTCTGATTGGTAGAGTCACAGCTGGTGCCGGTCTCCCCTCAGCCGTACTCTCTGATTGGTAGAGTCACAGCTGGTGCCGGTCTCCCCTCAGCCGTACTCTGATTGGTAGAGTCACAGCTGGTGCCGGTCTCCCCTCAGCCGTACTCTCTGATTGGTAGAGTCACAGCTGGTGCCGGTCTCCCCTCAGCCGTACTCTCTGATTGGTAGAGTCACAGCTGGTGCCGGTCTCCCTCAGCCGTACTCTGATTGGTAGAGTCACAGCTGGTGCCGGTCTCCCCTCAGCTGTACTCTCTGATTGGTAGAGTCACAGCTGGTGCCGGTCTCCCCTCAGCCGTACTCTCTGATTGGTAGAGTCACAGCTGGTGCCGGTCTCCCCTCAGCCGTACTCTCTGATTGGTAGAGTCACAGCTGGTGCCGGTCTCCCCTCAGCCGTACTCTCTGATTGGTAGAGTCACAGCTGGTGCCGGTCTCCCCTCAGCCGTACTCTCTGATTGGTAGAGTCACAGCTGGTGCCGGTCTCCCCTCAGCCGTACTCTCTGATTGGTAGAGTCACAGCTGGTGCCGGTCTCCCCTCAGCCGTACTCTGATTGGTAGAGTCACAGCTGGTGCCGGTCTCCCCTCAGCCGTACTCTCTGATTGGTAGAGTCACAGCTGGTGCCGGTCTCCCCTCAGCCGTACTCTGATTGGTAGAGTCACAGCTGGTGCCGGTCTCCCCTCAGCCGTACTCTCTGATTGGTAGAGTCACAGCTGGTGCCGGTCTCCCTCAGCCGTACTCTGATTGGTAGAGTCACAGCTGGTGCCGGTCTCCCCTCAGCCGTACTCTCTGATTGGTAGAGTCACAGCTGGTGCCGGTCTCCCTCAGCCGTACTCTGATTGGTAGAGTCACAGCTGGTGCCGGTCTCCCCTCAGCCGTACTCTCTGATTGGTAGAGTCACAGCTGGTGCCGGTCTCCCCTCAGCCGTACTCTCTGATTGGTAGAGTCACAGCTGGTGCCGGTCTCCCCTCAGCCGTACTCTCTGATTGGTAGAGTCACAGCTGGTGCCGGTCTCCCCTCAGCCGTACTCTCTGATTGGTAGAGTCACAGCTGGTGCCGGTCTCCCCTCAGCCGTACTCTCTGATTGGTAGAGTCACAGCTGGTGCCGGTCTCCCCTCAGCCGTACTCTCTGATTGGTAGAGTCACAGCTGGTGCCGGTCTCCCCTCAGCCGTATTCTCTGATTGGTAGAGTCACAGCTGGTGCCGGTCTCCCCTCAGCCGTATTCTCTGATTGGTAGAGTCACAGCTGGTGCCGGTCTCCCCTCAGCCGTACTCTGATTGGTAGAGTCACAGCTGGTGCCGGTCTCCCCTCAGCCGTACTCTCTGATTGGTAGAGTCACAGCTGGTGCCGGTCTCCCCTCAGCCGTACTCTGATTGGTAGAGTCACAGCTGGTGCCGGTCTCCCCTCAGCCGTACTCTCTGATTGGTAGAGTCACAGCTGGTGCCGGTCTCCCCTCAGCCGTACTCTGATTGGTAGAGTCACAGCTGGTGCCGGTCTCCCCTCAGCCGTACTCTCTGATTGGTAGAGTCACAGCTGGTGCCGGTCTCCCCTCAGCCGTACTCTGATTGGTAGAGTCACAGCTGGTGCCGGTCTCCCCTCAGCCGTACTCTCTGATTGGTAGAGTCACAGCTGGTGCCGGTCTCCCCTCAGCCGTACTCTCTGATTGGTAGAGTCACAGCTGGTGCCGGTCTCCCCTCAGCCGTACTCTGATTGGTAGAGTCACAGCTGGTGCCGGTCTCCCCTCAGCCGTACTCTCTGATTGGTAGAGTCACAGCTGGTGCCGGTCTCCCCTCAGCCGTACTCTGATTGGTAGAGTCACAGCTGGTGCCGGTCTCCCCTCAGCCGTACTCTGATTGGTAGAGTCACAGCTGGTGCCGGTCTCCCCTCAGCCGTACTCTGATTGGTAGAGTCACAGCTGGTGCCGGTCTCCCCTCAGCCGTACTCTCTGATTGGTAGAGTCACAGCTGGTGCCGGTCTCCCCTCAGCCGTACTCTCTGATTGGTAGAGTCACAGCTGGTGCCGGTCTCCCCTCAGCCGTACTCTGATTGGTAGAGTCACAGCTGGTGCCGGTCTCCCCTCAGCCGTACTCTCTGATTGGTAGAGTCACAGCTGGTGCCGGTCTCCCCTCAGCCGTACTCTCTGATTGGTAGAGTCACAGCTGGTGCCGGTCTCCCCTCAGCCGTACTCTCTGATTGGTAGAGTCACAGCTGGTGCCGGTCTCCCCTCAGCCGTACTCTCTGATTGGTAGAGTCACAGCTGGTGCCGGTCTCCCCTCAGCCGTACTCTCTGATTGGTAGAGTCACAGCTGGTGCCGGTCTCCCTCAGCCGTACTCTCTGATTGGTAGAGTCACAGCTGGTGCCGGTCTCCCCTCAGCCGTACTCTGATTGGTAGAGTCACAGCTGGTGCCGGTCTCCCCTCAGCCGTACTCTGATTGGTAGAGTCACAGCTGGTGCCGGTCTCCCCTCAGCCTTACTCTCTGATTGGTAGAGTCACAGCTGGTGCCGGTCTCCCCTCAGCCGTACTCTCTGATTGGTAGAGTCACAGCTGGTGCCGGTCTCCCCTCAGCCGTACTCTGATTGGTAGAGTCACAGCTGGTGCCGGTCTCCCCTCAGCCGTACTCTGATTGGTAGAGTCACAGCTGGTGCCGGTCTCCCCTCAGCCGTACTCTGATTGGTAGAGTCACAGCTGGTGCCGGTCTCCCCTCAGCCGTACTCTCTGATTGGTAGAGTCACAGCTGGTGCCGGTCTCCCCTCAGCCGTACTCTGATTGGTAGAGTCACAGCTGGTGCCGGTCTCCCCTCAGCCGTACTCTGATTGGTAGAGTCACAGCTGGTGCCGGTCTCCCCTCAGCCGTACTCTGATTGGTAGAGTCACAGCTGGTGCCGGTCTCCCCTCAGCCGTACTCTGATTGGTAGAGTCACAGCTGGTGCCGGTCTCCCCTCAGCTGTACTGTAGTTCGTTGGTAGCCTTGATATGACGACAAAAATAGTTTAAGTGGATTTTAAATAACCTTCAGTTAAAAAAAAAAAAAAAACTCACTTTTTGGAATTGGTAGTTTGACCTAATTTAGTTTTAAGAGACCACACAACATTTGATGTCATAGTTCATCTCGCCGCCATCACCATCTGGGATTTGAACTGGCAACCCTTCGATTTACGACTGGCCTGCTTCTCTAACCTTGAGGCTCCTGCTGTGCCTTTTATGAGGAGGTTAGCACCGGGTTTAACACATCTGCCAGGCGAAGCAGGCAGGCAGCAGGGCCCGAGAATAGATATGAACCACCTGGGATTTGAACTGGCTGCCCTTCTTTTGACTGGCCCACTTCTCTAACCTGGAGTCATTTTGGGGTTAACGCATCTGAAGGACCCAGAGAGTTGATGCACCGCGTTGTCCCAGGCGGCGTTGATGTTGGAGGTTAAGAAACACGCACTGGACACACACACACTCACACTGGACACACACACACTGGACACACACACACTGGACACACACACACTGGACACACACACACACACTGGACACACACACACTGGACACACACTGGACACACACACACACACACACTGGACACACACACACACACACATTTGACCCGTTTCCACTAATCTGAATCAGTCCGTTCTCCTGTTTTAGAAAGATAATTTGTAGAAAGCAAGACAAGCCTGGAGAGTATATGAGCCGCTATAGGGAAAGTAAAAAGTAACAGGAATTAAATAATGTTACCTTGTAGAAGAGCGTGTGAAAAATGGTGTTACCTAACAGAGTAATTGCTGGTTTGATGTCCTATAATTAACATGAAGTGTAAAGGAGAACAGTTAAACCCTTCTCCTCTCCTATCTCTCTGTCAGCTGGTACTGAACTGTATTCTGGGATATGTCTGTCTCCTCTCCTATCTCTCTGTCAGCTGGTACTGAACTGTATTCTGGGATATGTCTGTATCCTCTCCTATCTCTCTTTAGTCTGTCATTGTGATTCTGTTTGTTGTATAAGGGTGGCAAAATCACGTAAACTTCCCAAATTCCCAGGTTTTTCAAAAAATAAAAAATAGTTGTTGGAGGATTCCCAGAATCAGGAAGGAGTAAGCAGGGAGGGAAATCCTTCCACTCTAATTTCTGATAAACCCGGGAAGTTGGGTGAAGTTTTCAGCCGAGCAGCAATCTCACAGGCTTTCCCTCTTCCCGTAGGACGCTGACAAGAACATCATCAAATGGCTGAAGGAACGAGGTCGTCTGGTCAACAGCGGCTCTTTCAAGCACAGCTACCCTTTCTGTTGGAGGTCAGTTGCTACCCTTTCTGTTGGAGGTCAGTTGCTACCCTTTCTGTTGGAGGTCAGTTGCTACCCTTTCTGTTGGAGGTCAGTCGCTACCCTTTCTGTGGGAGGTCAGTCGCTACCCTTTCTGTTGGAGGTCAGTTGCTACCCTTTCTGTTGGAGGTCAGTCGCTACCCTTTCTGTTGGAGGTCAGTCGCTACCCTTTCTGTTGGAGGTCAGTCGCTACCCTTTCTGTTGGAGGTCAGTCGCTACCCTTTCTGTTGGAGGTCAGTCGCTACCCTTTCTGTTGGTCAGTCGCTACCCTTTCTGTTGGAGGTCAGTCGCTACCCTTTCTGTTGGAGGTCAGTTGCTACCCTTTCTGTTGGTCAGTCGCTACCCTTTCTGTTGGAGGTCAGTCGCTACCCTTTCTGTTGGAGGTCAGTCGCTACCCTTTCTGTTGGTCAGTCGCTACCCTTTCTGTTGGAGGTCAGTCGCTACCCTTTCTGTTGGAGGTCAGTCGCTACCCTTTCTGTTGGAGGTCAGTCGCTACCCTTTCTGTTGGGAGGTCAGTCGCTACCCTTTCTGTTGGAGGTCAGTCGCTACCCTTTCTGTTGGAGGTCAGTCGCTACCCTTTCTGTTGGAGCTCAGTCGCTACCCTTTCTGTTGGAGGTCAGTCGCTACCCTTTCTGTTGGAGGTCAGTCGCTACCCTTTCTGTTGGAGGTCAGTCGCTACCCTTTCTGTTGGAGGTCAGTCGCTACCCTTTCTGTTGGAGGTCAGTCGCTACCCTTTCTGTTGGAGGTCAGTCGCTACCCTTTCTGTTGGAGGTCAGCCGCTACCCTTTCTGTTGGAGGTCAGTCGCTACCCTTTCTGTTGGTCAGTCGCTACCCTTTCTGTTGGAGGTCAGTCGCTACCCTTTCTGTTGGAGGTCAGTCGCTACCCTTTCTGTTGGTCAGTCGCTACCCTTTCTGTTGGAGGTCAGTCGCTACCCTTTCTGTTGGAGGTCAGTCGCTACCCTTTCTGTTGGTCAGTCGCTACCCTTTCTGTTGGAGGTCAGTTGCTACCCTTTCTGTTGGAGGTCAGTTGCTACCCTTTCTGTTGGTCAGTTGCTACCCTTTCTGTTGGAGGTCAGTCGCTACCCTTTCTGTTGGAGGTCAGTCGCTACCCTTTCTGTTGGAGGTCAGTCGCTACCCTTTCTGTTGGAGGTCAGTCGCTACCCTTTCTGTTGGAGGTCAGTCGCTACCCTTTCTGTTGGAGGTCAGTCGCTACCCTTTCTGTTGGAGGTCAGTCGCTACCCTTTCTGTTGGAGGTCAGTCGCTACCCTTTCTGTTGGTCAGTCGCTACCCTTTCTGTTGGTCAGTCGCTACCCTTTCTGTTGGTCAGTCGCTACCCTTTCTGTTGGAGGTCAGTCGCTACCCTTTCTGTTGGAGGTCAGTCGCTACCCTTTCTGTTGGTCAGTTGCTACCCTTTCTGTTGGAGGTCAGTCGCTACCCTTTCTGTTGGAGGTCAGTCGCTACCCTTTCTGTTGGTCAGTCGCTACCCTTTCTGTTGGTCAGTCGCTACCCTTTCTGTTGGAGGTCAGTCGCTACCCTTTCTGTTGGAGGTCAGTCGCTACCCTTTCTGTTGGAGGTCAGTCGCTACCCTTTCTGTTGGAGGTCAGTCGCTACCCTTTCTGTTGGAGGTCAGTCGCTACCCTTTCTGTTGGAGGTCAGCCGCTACCCTTTCTGTTGGAGGTCAGCCGCTACCCTTTCTGTTGGAGGTCAGTCGCTACCCTTTCTGTTGGAGGTCAGTCGCTACCCTTTCTGTTGGAGGTCAGTCGCTACCCTTTCTGTTGGAGGTCAGTCGCTACCCTTTCTGTTGGAGGTCAGTCTTCCTTAGGAACTCACAAGAAAACACTTCCTGGTAGGTCTGTCTGATGGCCTTCCCACTGACCTCCCAGACGCTGGTCGCGTTAAATCACAGATGGGACGAAGAGAAGATCAACTCTCCCTCTTCTCTCCCTCATCTTCCTCTATCTCTCTCTCTTCCTCTCCTCCGCTACCTCTCTTCCTCCTCCTCTACCTCACCCTCTACGTCTGACACTACTTTAGCTACTTTGAAGAATCTCAAATAGAAAATATATTCTGATTTAACACTTTTTTTGTGGTTACTACATGATTCCATATGTGTTATTTCATAGTGTTGATGTCTTCACTATTATTCTACAATGTAAAATAAATAAATAAATAAAAACCTTGGAATGAGTAGGTGTGTCCAAACTTTTTATTGGTTGTGTGTAATATATGTTTGTATCCTACAGATCTGACACTCCTCTGATCTACAAGGCTGTTCCCAGCTGGTTTATTCGGGTCGAACACATGGTGGAGAAGCTGCTGGAAAACAATGACAAATGCTACTGGTAAGACCCGTTACAAGACCTAATATCCTCATTACTTCTGTCCTACCGTACAGTCCAGTCCTACTGCTAAGACCTGCTATCTACTACAAGATGGTCGCCTCACTTCGAGTTCGTAGGAAACTATGCAGTATTTAGTTTTTTTTTCTGTTTAGTTTTTTACATTGTTACTCTTATACTATTGGAGATAAGATTGAAGTCAACGTACCAACATTACGACCAGGAATACGACTTTCCCGAAGCGGATCCTCTGTTCGGACCACCACCCTGGACAATGGATCGGATCCTCTGTTCGGACCACCACCCTGGACAATGGATCGGATCCTCTGTTCGGACCACCACCCAGGACAATGGATCGGATCCTCTGTTCGGACCACCACCCAGGACAATGGATCGGATCCTCTGTTCGGACCACCACCCTGGACAATGGATCGGATCCTCTGTTCGGACCACCACCCAGGACAATGGATCGGATCCTCTGTTCGGACCACCACCCAGAACAATGGATCTAATTCCAGTAGTCGACCCAAAACAACGGTGCCGCAGACACGGCAGACGGCACGGCCTCCTGGTCAGGCTTCGTAGACGTGCACATCGCCCACCGCTCCCGAGTATACTACTCACCAATGTCCAGTCTTTGGACAACAAGGTAGACAAAATTCGAGCAAGGGTTGCCTTCCAGAGAGACATCAGAGGTTGTAACATTCTCTGTTTCACTGAAACATGACTCTCTCTGGATACGTTGTCGGAATCGGTTCAGCCACCGAGCTTCTCCGTGCATCTTGCCGACAGAGATGAACATGAACGAGATGTGTATGCTTCATGATTAACGACTCATGGTGTAACCATAACAACATACAGTCCTCCAGCTCACCGGACCTAGAATTCGTTACAATCACATGCCGGCCATATTACCTCCCAAGAGAATCTGTCCTTCTGCCCCTGAACAAGGCAGTTAACCCACTGTTCCCCGACTCCGGGATGCTGGCCTTCTCGGCAGAGTTGCAAAGAAAAACCATATCTCTGTCCAGTGTCTGTGTTCTTTTGCCCATCTTAATCTTTTATTTTTATTGGGCAGTCTGAGATATGGCTTTTTCTTTGCAACTCTGCCTTGACGTCCAGCATTTCAGAGTTGCTGCTTCACTGTTGAATTTGAGACGGGTATTTTGCGGGTACTATTTAATGAAGCTGCCAGTTGAGGACTTGTGAGGCGTCTGTTTCTCAAACTAGATACTAGTGTACCTGTCCTCTTGCTCAGGTGTGCACCGGGGCCTCCCACTCCTCTTTCTATTCCGGTTAGGACCCGTTTGCGCTGTTCTGTGAAGGGAGTAGTACACAGCGCTGTACGAGATCTTCAGTTTCTTGGGAATTTCTCGCATGGAATAGCCTTCATTTCTCAGAACAAGAATAGACTGAATAGAATAGAATAGACTGAGTTTCAGAAGAAAGTTCTTCATTTCTTGCCATTTTGAGCCTGTAATCGAACCCACAAATGCTGATGCTCCAGATACTCAATTAGTCTAACGAAAGCCAGTTCTATTGCTTCTTTAATCAGAACAACAGTTTTCAGCTGTGCTAACATAATTGCAAAATGGTTTTCTAATGATCAATTAGCCTTTTAACCTCTAGCGTCGAGCAATCCCGTATCCGGGAGCGTAATCATAGCCTCAATCTCATTACCATAACGCAACGTTTCCTATTCATGAAAGTCGCAAATTAAATTAAATAAATATATTGAAACACAAGCTTAGCCTTTTGTTAACAACACTGTCATCTCAGATTTTCAAAATATGCTTTAACCAAAGCTACACAAGCATTTCTGTAAGAGTATTGATAGCCTAGCATAGCATTAAGCCTAGCATTCAGCATGCAACATTTTCACAAAAACAAGAAAAGCATTCAAATAAAATCATTTACCTTTGAAGAACTTCGGATGCTTTCAATGACGAGACTCAGTTAGATAGCAAATGTTCATTTTTTTCCCCAAAATATTATTTGTGTAAGAGAAATAGCTCCGTTTTGTTCATCACGTTTGGCTAAGAAAAAAACCCGAAAATGCAGTCAACACAACGCCAAACTCCATAGCTCCATAATATCAACAGAAACATGGCAAACGTTGTTTAGAATCAATCCTCAAGGTGTTTTTCACAATTCTATTTTATGAAAAATCATTCCTGGCAGTCGGTTTCTCATCAAAGGCAAACGGAAAAATACTGCAGCTGGAGATTACGCAATAATTGCGACGGAGGACACCAAGCGACCACCTGGTCAATCTTCCAATGATATACAAATACGTCACAATGCTGTAGACACCTTGGGGAAAACGTGGAAAACGTAAGCTGACTCCTAGCTCCTCCACAGCCATATAAGGAGTCATTGGCATGAGGCGGTTTCAAAAAATGTGGCACTTCCTGATTTGATTTTTATCTGGGTTTCGCCTGTAACATCAGTTCTGTGGCACTCACAGACAATATCTTTGCAGTTTTGGAAACGTCAGTGTTTCCTTTCCAAAGCTGTCAATTATATGCATAGTCGAGCATTTTTCGTGACAAAATATCTTGTTTAAAACGGGAACGTTTTTCATCCAAAATTTAAAAGAGCGCCCCCTATATCGAAGAAGTTAAAATGATAAACTTGGATTAGCTAACACAACGTGCCATTGGGCCTCTGTACGCCTATGTAGATATTCCATTAAAAATCTGCCGTTTCCAGCTACAAAAGTCATTTACAACATTAACAATGTCTACACTGTATTTCTGCTCAATTTGATGTTATTTTAATGGACAACAAAATAAGCTTTTTCAAAAACAAGGAAATGGATAAGTGACCCCAAACGTAGTGAAAATGGGGGGCGTACGGCATCGGCGTACAAATCTGGATTTGACCTCCGGAGGCTCAACAATTGCATCACACCGTCTGTACGGAGCCTCAGGTTCCGCATTCCCGGATCGAACATCGGCTGTAACTCCCTGTCGCTGCAGCAGCCATTTGGTTCGCTGCAGTAGGACCCCTCCACCTACACCCTCATGCCGAACCCCTCCACCTACACCCTCATGCCGAACCCCTCCATCTACACCCTCATGCCGAACCCCTCCATCTACACCCTCATGCCGAACCCCTCCATCTGCACCCTCATGCCGAACCCCTCCATCTGCACCCTCATGCCGAACCCCTCCATCTGCACCCTCATGCCGAACCCCTCCACCTGCACCCTCATGCCGAACCCCTCCACATGCACCCTCATGCCGAACCCCTCCACCTACACCCTCAAGCCGAACCCCTCCACCTGCACCCTCAAGCCGAACCCCTCCACCTGCACCCTCAAGCCGAACCCCTCCACCTGCACCCTCATGCCGAACCCCTCCACCTGCACCCTCATGCCGAACCCCTCCACCTGCACCCTCATGCCGAACCCCTCCACCTGCACCCTCATGCCGAACCCCTCCACCTGCACCCTCATGCCGAACCCCTCCACCTGCACCCTCATGCCGAACCCCTCCACCTGCACCCTCATGCCGAACCCCTCCACCTGCACCCTCATGCCGAACCCCTCCACCTGCACCCTCATGCCGAACCCCTCCACCTGCACCCTCATGCCGAACCCCTCCACCTGCACCCTCATGCCGAACCCCTCCACCTGCACCCTCATGCCGAACCCCTCCACCTGCACCCTCATGCCGAACCCCTCCACCTGCACCCTCATGCCGAACCCCTCCACCTGCACCCTCATGCCGAACCCCTCCACCTGCACCCTCATGCCGAACCCCTCCACCTGCACCCTCATGCCGAACCCCTCCACCTGCACCCTCATGCCGAACCCCTCCACCTGCACCCTCATGCCGAACCCCTCCACCTGCACCCTCATGCCGAACCCCTCCACCTGCACCCTCATGCCGAACCCCTCCACCTGCACCCTCATGCCGAACCCCTCCACCTGCACCCTCATGCCGAACCCCTCCACCTGCACCCTCATGCCGAACCCCTCCACCTGCACCCTCATGCCGAACCCCTCCACCTGCACCCTCATGCCGAACCCCTCCACCTGCACCCTCATGCCGAACCCCTCCACCTGCACCCTCATGCCGAACCCCTCCACCTGCACCCTCATGCCGAACCCCTCCACCTGCACCCTCATGCCGAACCCCTCCACCTCCACCCTCATGCCGAACCCCTCCACCTGCACCCTCATGCCGAACCCCTCCACCTGCACCCTCATGCCGGACCCCTCCACCTCCACCCTCATGCCGGACCCCTCCACCTCCACCCTCATGCCGGACCCCTCCACCTACACCCTCATGCCGAACCCCTCCATCTACACTCCATACATCATGATATTCTCAGCTACAGGGATCTGTACTGAGGATACTTCTGGTTCTTTGTGAGATGACCTCTCTTCTTGTTGACTATAGCTAGTGTCCTGTTGACTATAGCTAGTGTCCTGTTGACTATAGCTAGTGTCCTGTTGACTATAGCTAGTGTCCTGTTGACTATAGCTAGTGTCCTGTTGACTATAGCTAGTGTCCTGTTGACTATAGCTAGTGTCCTGTTGACTATAGCTAGTGTCCTGTTGACTATAGCTAGTGTCCTGTTGACTATAGCTAGTGTCCTGTTGACTATAGCTAGTGTCCTGTTGACTATAGCTAGTGTCCTGTTGACTATAGCTAGTGTCCTGTTGACTATAGCTAGTGTCCTGTTGACTATAGCTAGTGTCCTGTTGACTATAGCTAGTGTCCTGTTGACTATAGCTAGTGTCCTGTTGACTATAGCTAGTGTCCTGTTGACTATAGCTAGTGTCCTGTTGACTATAGCTAGTGTCCTGTTGACTATAGCTAGTGTCCTGTTGACTATAGCTAGTGTCCTGTTGACTATAGCTAGTGTCCTGTTGACTATAGCTAGTGTCCTGTTGACTATAGCTAGTGTCCTGTTGACTATAGCTAGTGTCCTGTTGACTATAGCTAGTGTCCTGTTGACTATAGCTAGTGTCCTGTTGACTATAGCTAGTGTCCTGTTGACTATAGCTAGTGTCCTGTTGACTATAGCTAGTGTCCTGTTGACTATAGCTAGTGTCCTGTTGACTATAGCTAGTGTCCTGTTGACTATAGCTAGTGTCCTGTTGACTATAGCTAGTGTCCTGTTGACTATAGCTAGTGTCCTGTTGACTATAGCTAGTGTCCTGTTGACTATAGCTAGTGTCCTGTTGATTATAGCTAGTGTCCTGTTGGCTATAGCTAGTGTCCTGTTGACTATAGCTAGTGTCCTGTTGATTATAGCTAGTGTCCTGTTGACTATAGCTAGTGTCCTGTTGATTATAGCTAGTGTCCTGTTGACTATAGCTAGTGTCCTGTTGATTATAGCTCGTGTCCTGTTGACTATAGCTAGTGTCCTGTTGATTATAGCTAGTGTCCTGTTGGCTATAGCTAGTGTCCTGTTGATTATAGCTAGTGTCCTGTTGATTATAGCTAGTGTCCTGTTGATTATAGCTAGTGTCCTGTTGACTATAGCTAGTGTCCCGTTGACTATAGCTAGTGTCCTGTTGACTATAGCTAGTGTCCTGTTGATTATAGCTAGTGTCCTGTTGACTATAGCTAGTGTCCTGTTGATTATAGCTAGTGTCCTGTTGACTATAGCTAGTGTCCTGTTGACTATAGCTAGTGTCCTGTTGACTATAGCTAGTGTCCTGTTGACTATAGCTAGTGTCCTGTTGACTATAGCTAGTGTCCTGTTGATTATAGCTAGTGTCCTGTTGACTATAGCTAGTGTCCTGTTGACTATAGCTAGTGTCCTGTTGACTATAGCTAGTGTCCTGTTGATTATAGCTAGTGTCCTGTTGACTATAGCTAGTGTCCTGTTGACTATAGCTAGTGTCCTGTTGACTATAGCTAGTGTCCTGTTGACTATAGCTAGTGTCCTGTTGATTATAGCTAGTGTCCTGTTGATTATAGCTAGTGTCCTGTTGACTATAGCTAGTGTCCTGTTGATTATAGCTAGTGTCCTGTTGACTATAGCTAGTGTCCTGTTGACTATAGCTCGTGTCCTGTTGACTATAGCTAGTGTCCTGTTGACTATAGCTAGTGTCCTGTTGACTATAGCTAGTGTCCTGTTGATTATAGCTAGTGTCCTGTTGACTATAGCTAGTGTCCTGTTGACTATAGCTAGTGTCCTGTTGACTATAGCTAGTGTCCTGTTGACTATAGCTAGTGTCCTGTTGATTATAGCTAGTGTCCTGTTGGCTATAGCTAGTGTCCTGTTGATTATAGCTAGTGTCCTGTTGACTATAGCTAGTGTCCTGTTGACTATAGCTAGTGTCCTGTTGACGATAGCTAGTGTCCTGTCGACGATAGCTAGTGTCCTGTCGACTATAGCTAGTGTCCTGTCGACTATAGCTAGTGTCCTGTTGATTATAGCTAGTGTCCTGTTGACTATAGCTAGTGTCCTGTTGACTATAGCTAGTGTCCTGTTGACTATAGCTAGTGTCCTGTTGACTATAGCTAGTGTCCTGTTGATTATAGCTAGTGTCCTGTCGACTATAGCTAGTGTCCTGTCGACTATAGCTAGTGTCCTGTCGACTATAGCTAGTGTCCTGTTGACTACAGCTAGTGTCCTGTTGACTATAGCTAGTGTCCTGTTGACTATAGCTAGTGTCCTGTTGACTATAGCTAGTGTCCTGTTGACTATAGCTAGTGTCCTGTTGACTATAGCTCGTGTCCTGTTGACTACAGCTAGTGTCCTGTTGACTATAGCTAGTGTCCTGTTGACTACAGCTAGTGTCCTGTTGATTATAGCTAGTGTCCTGTTGACTACAGCTAGTGTCCTGTTGACTACAGCTAGTGTCCTGTTGACTATAGCTAGTGTCCTGTTGACTACAGCTAGTGTCCTGTTGACTATAGCTAGTGTCCTGTTGACTATAGCTAGTGTCCTGTTGACTATAGCTAGTGTCCTGTTGACTACAGCTAGTGTCCTGTTGACTATAGCTAGTGTCCTGTTGACTATAGCTAGTGTCCTGTTGACTATAGCTAGTGTCCTGTTGACTATAGCTAGTGTCCTGTTGGCTATAGCTAGTGTCCTGTTGACTATAGCTAGTGTCCTGTTGGCTATAGCTAGTGTCCTGTTGACTATAGCTAGTGTCCTGTTGACTATAGCTAGTGTCCTGTTGACTACAGCTAGTGTCCTGTTGACTATAGCTAGTGTCCTGTTGGCTATAGCTCGTGTCCTGTTGACTATAGCTAGTGTCCTGTTGGCTATAGCTAGTGTCCTGTTGACTATAGCTAGTGTCCTGTTGGCTATAGCTCGTGTCCTGTTGACTACAGCTAGTGTCCTGTTGACTACAGCTAGTGTCCTGTTGACTATAGCTAGTGTCCTGTCGACTATAGCTCGTGTCCTGTTGACTACAGCTAGTGTCCTGTTGACTACAGCTAGTGTCCTGTTGACTATAGCTAGTGTCCTGTTGACTACAGCTAGTGTCCTGTTGACTATAGCTAGTGTCCTGTTGACTATAGCTAGTGTCCTGTTGACTATAGCTAGTGTCCTGTTGATTATAGCTAGTGTCCCGTTGACTATAGCTAGTGTCCCGTTGGCTATAGCTCGTGTCCCGTTGACTATAGCTAGTGTCCCGTTGACTATAGCTAGTGTCCTGTTGACTATAGCTAGTGTCCTGTTGACTATAGCTAGTGTCCTGTTGACTATAGCTAGTGTCCTGTTGACTATAGCTCGTGTCCTGTTGACTATAGCTAGTGTCCTGTTGACTATAGCTAGTGTCCTGTTGACTATAGCTAGTGTCCTGTTGGCTATAGCTAGTGTCCTGTTGACTATAGCTAGTGTCCTGTTGACTATAGCTAGTGTCCTGTTGACTATAGCTAGTGTCCTGTTGACTATAGCTAGTGTCCTGTTGACTATAGCTAGTGTCCTGTTGACTATAGCTAGTGTCCTGTTGACTATAGCTAGTGTCCTGTTGACTATAGCTAGTGTCCTGTTGACTATAGCTAGTGTCCTGTTGACTATAGCTAGTGTCCTGTTGATTGGATGTCAGGATAATTTCAACCCTTAATTATTTAATTATTTGAAGTTCTATTTGATATAAATTACATTTCATAGCAGTGTATTTTGGTCTGACTTTTGTTATGGAGTTGATGGGTGGAAATCAAGTAATTATTTTCCACAGAATGTAGGGTTAAAATATATATATATTTATTATTGAGTTAATTTGTGTTATTTTTAGAATCAGACTTGGTACATCTGTATTGGACTATACACACTGCAGGGAAATGTGTCAGCTCTGGGGCCGCGTGGCTCTGGAGCCGTGTGGCTCTGGGGCCGTGTGGCTCTGGGGCCCTGTGGCTCTGGGGCCGCGTGGCTCTGGGGCCGCGTGGCTCTGGGGCCGCGTGGCTCTGGGGCCGCGTGGCTCTGGGGCCGCGCGGCTCTGGGGCCGCGTGGCTCTGGGGCCGCGTGGCTCTCTGTAGAGGTTGGATAGCTCCGTTCCTTCAGCACGAGACCGCACAGGACAGCAGCACACTGTAAATTCTCCATTTCGGATGGCTGGAGAGGGTGGTAGCGGGGAGAAATAATTCCGTTGATTTAAATAGAAATGCCTCTCACAAATGGGAATTGATGAAGTCATTGGACGACTAGAGGAACCCGATGCCATTTACAATGTATTCTCCTGTGGCTGGGATGGGAGCGGCTTGGCCCCCCCAAAAAAGTAGTCTGTCCCAAATGGCACACTAGTCCCTTTGTAGTGCACTAGGTTTAACCTGGGCCTGGTCAACTGTAGTGCACTAGGTTTAACCTGGGCCTGGTCAACAGTAGTGCACTAGGTTTAACCTGGGCCTGGTTAACGGTAGTGCACTAGGTTTAACCTGGGCCTGGTCAACGGTAGTGCACTAGGTTTAACATGGGCCTGGTCAACAGTAGTGCACTAGGTTTAACATGGGCCTGGTCAACAGTAGTGCACTAGGTTTAACATGGGCCTGGTCAACAGTAGTGCACTAGGTTTAACCTGGGCCTGGTCAACGGTAGTGCACTAGGTTTAACATGGGCCTGGTCAACAGTAGTGCACTAGATTTAACATGGGCCTGGTCAACAGTAGTGCACTAGGTTTAACCTGGGCCTGGTCAACGGTAGTGCACTAGGTTTAACATGGGCCTGGTCAACGGTAGTGCACTAGGTTTAACCTGGGCCTGGTCAACGGTAGTGCACTAGGTTTAACATGGGCCTGGTCAACAGTAGTGCACTAGGTTTAACATGGGCCTGGTTAACGGTAGTGCACTAGGTTTAACATGGGCCTGGTTAACGGTAGTGCACTAGGTTTAACCTGGGCCTGGTCAACTGTAGTGCACTAGGTTTAACATAGGCCTGGTTAACAGTAGTGCACTAGGTTTAACCTGGGCCTGGTTAACAGTAGTGCACTAGGTTTAACCTGGGCCTGGTTAACAGTAGTGCACTAGGTTTAACCTGGGCCTGGTCAATGGTAGTGCACTAGGTTTAACATGGGCCTGGTCAACGGTAGTGCACTAGGTTTAACCTGGGCCTGGTCAACAGTAGTGCACTAGGTTTAACCTGGGCCTGGTCAACGGTAGTGCACTAGGTTTAACATGGGCCTGGTCAACAGTAGTGCACTAGGTTTAACATGGGCCTGGTCAACGGTAGTGCACTAGGTTTAACATGGGCCTGGTTAACAGTAGTGCACTAGGTTTAACATAGGCCTGGTCAACAGTAGTGCACTAGGTTTAACATGGGCCTGCCTGGTCAACGGTAGTGCACTAGGTTTAACATAGGCCTGGTTAACAGTAGTGCACTAGGTTTAACCTGGGCCTGGTCAACGGTAGTGCACTAGGTTTAACATAGGCCTGGTTAACAGTAGTGCACTAGGTTTAACCTGGGCAACGGTAGTGCGCTATACAGGGAATAGGGTATAATTTGGGACTTTCACAAGCAAAAAGGAGAGCAGATATCTGGACGGGGAAGTTTATTAACCTTGAAGAAAGAAAATGCATCTCTGTTTATTTAGAAAATGATCTAGAGGCCAGCTGGATATAGTCAATGCTACTGTGTGCTAGTTTCCGTCTTAGTCTGTCTAATGTGTAAAACAACTAACTTTATATTTAATCACGGAGATGACGTTAGGTCATAAGTGTTAATGAGTCCTTGGTCCCAATTTTCCAGTCCTTTTTTCCCTGACGTGTACACTACCCCACACAGATCTAAAAGCGTGTAATTGGGACACAAGGGGATTGTTAGTTGTGTTACCTGTCAGGATGTCGGCCATGTTGTGTCATGGCAAATGTAGTTCAGTGAAATGGAGTCAGTCCCATCCCATTTCTTTATCGCTCTTTTTGGGCATTTTCTCCTGTGAACCGAAATGAACCGTTCGGTCATAGGACAGAACGGCAATGGTAGGAATGAGACCCAAAGATACAGACCGAGAAGATATGAGACCATAGTAACATCTTCATGGGATTTCCAGACGTTTCTGTTGGCCTTTTTTTGGTTGAGTTCAGGCCAGTCTGCTCCCCAGGTGAAAGATGACCTCACCAGTTCAGACCAGACCAGTTCAGACCAGACCAGTTCAGACCAGACCAGTTCAGACCAGACCAGTTCAGACCAGACCAGTTCAGACCAGACCAGACCAGACCAGACCAGTTCAGACCAGACCAGTTCAGACCAGACCAGTTCAGACCAGTTCAGACCAGACCAGATCAGACCAGACCAGTTCAGATCAGACCAGTTCAGCCAACTAGAGATATTTAAAAGAGGCCAGATGGATGAAGACATGTTGTTGCCTGCTTGTTTCAGTGGTAGTCTTTCCAGTTCCGGCTCTTCTGTTAAATCACTGAAATTATGTTCCCATCCCTGGCTGACAGACTTGTTCAGTTATATTACGTAAGGCAGTCTGTCTAGAGAAATGTTTATTTTCTCTTTCTGATACAGGATAACCTCGTCTGTCTGGACCTCGTCTGTCTAGACCTCGTCTCCCCGGTCTGTCTGGACATTACATTACATTTAAGTCATTTAGCAGACGCTCTTATCCAGAGCGACTTACAAATTGGTGAATTCACCTTCTGACATCCAGTGGAACAGCCACTTACAATAGTGCATCTAAATCATTTAAGGGGGGGGTGAGAAGGATTACTTATCCTATCCTAGGTATTCCTTGAAGAGGTGGGGTTTCAGGTGTCTCCGGAAGGTGGTGATTGACTCTGCTGTCCTGGCGTCGTGAGGGAGTTTGTTCCACCATTGGGGGGCCAGAGCAGCGAACAGGACCTCGTCCGTCTTGACCTCGTCTCCCCGGTCCGTCTTGACCTCGTCTCCCCGGTCCGTCTTGACCTCGTCTCCCCGGTCCGTCTGGACCTCGTCTGTCTAGACCTCGTCTCCCCGGTCTGTCTGGACCTCGTCCGTCTAGACCTCGTCTCCCCGGTCCGTCTGGACCTCGTCCGTCTAGACCTCGTCTCCCCGGTCCGTCTTGACCTCGTCTCCCCGGTCCGTCTGGACCTCGTCCGTCTAGACCTCGTCTCCCCGGTCCGTCTGGACCTCGTCTCCCCGGTCCGTCTTGACCTCGTCTCCCCGGTCCGTCTTGACCTCGTCTCCCCGGTCTGTCTGGACCTCGTCTGTCTAGACCTCGTCTCCCCGGTCTGTCTGGACCTCGTCCGTCTTGACCTCGTCTCCCCGGTCCGTCTTGACCTCGTCTCCCCGGTCCGTCTGGACCTCGTCCGTCTAGACCTCGTCTCCCCGGTCTGTCTGGACCTCGTCCGTCTAGACCTCGTCTCCCCGGTCCGTCTGGACCTCGTCTCCCCGGTCCGTCTGGACCTCGTCTCCCCGGTCCGTCTGGACCTCGTCTCCCCGGTCCGTCTGGACCTCGTCTCCCCGGTCCTCGTCTCCCCGGTCCTCCTCTCCCCGGTCCTCGTCTCCCCGGTCCTCGTCTCCCCGGAGCTCGTCTCCCCGGTCCTCGTCTCCCCGGAGCTCGTCTGTCTGGGGTCCTGAATATGGAATAGGGTGCCATTTGGGGCTTATGTTTTGTTTATCATTGATCTGATTCTCCATCAAGCTAACAGTGGTTCTCCCTCACCCCTCTTGTCTCTCTCTCCCTCACCCCTCCTCTTTCTCTCTCACTCACCCCTCCTGTGTCTCCCTTGCTCTTCCTCTACCCTTCTGTCTCTCTCTTCCTCTACCCTTCTGTCTCTCTCCCTCCACCCCTCTCTCTCCCTCCACCCCTCTCTCTCCCTCCACCCCTCTCTCTCTCTCCCTCCACCCCTCTCTCTCTCTCCCTCCACCCCTCTCTCTCTCTCCCTCCACCCCTCTCTCTCTCTTCCTCCACCCCTCCTCCACTCCTCTCTCTCTCTCTCTCTCTCTCTTCCTCCACCCCTCCTCTGTCTCCCCTCTTCTCTCTCTGTCTCTCTCGCTGACTCACTCCTCTCCTCCCAGGGTTCCTGAGTTTGTGCGGGAGCGTCGTTTTGGTAACTGGCTGAGGGATGCGCGTGATTGGGCCGTTTCCAGGAACCGCTATTGGGGCACGCCCATCCCCCTCTGGTGCAGCGACGACTTTGAGGAGGTCAGACACACACACACACACACACACACACACACACACACACATAGTAACTTTAAGGAGGTCGTTAACCATCTTTCTGACACACATAGAGTTCGTGAAGTCCAGCTCTACCTTCACAGCAGTAGAACAGAGAGTCAAACCGTCTATTATTGTTCAATGAGAAACCCTCTTTTTATTTCTCCCACTCAAAACATTTCGCTTTTATTTTACGTCAAGACTAATTCATTTAATAAATTAACAAATCACTATTGACTGCTCTTCTCAGAATCTCTTCTGCCCCTAAATGTTTTCTAGTGTTTTTCAATGGCCGTCACCTACTGAAACCTCGTGACTTTATCGAACCAGGGAATGGATGGTCAGACTTAACATCATGTGTTCTTCGCCTGTCTCTCTGCAGCCGGTCCTGATAGACCGTCTTCATTTACATGTCAGAATTGGGTTATATGATTGTGTGAAAAATTAAATGAGTAACTCTCTCTGATTTTTAAAAGGACAGCGAGAGAGAGCAACAGGAGGAGCGACCTGCTTCCTAGAAATAGCAGTCTGGCTGGGTCTGTTACCAGGCGGTAGTGGTCTATGGAGGAGGGGCTGGAGGAGAGGATGAGGAGAGGGATAGAGAGAGATGGAGGGAGGGAGATGGAGGGATAGAGAGAGAGAGATGGAGGGATAGAGAGAGAGGGAGGGAGGGATAGAGAGAGATTGAGGGAGGGATGGAGGGAGGGATAGAGAGAGATGTGGGGAGGGATAGAGGGAGGGAGAGGAGAGAGATGGATGGAGGGAGGGAGGCGGAGAGGAGAGATGGAGGGAGAGGAGAGGGATGGCGGGAGAGGAGAGGGATGGCGGGAGAGAGATGGAGGGATAGAGAGAGAGAGATGGAGGGATAGAGAGAGAGAGATGGAGGGAGATGGAGGGATAGAGAGAGAGATGGAGGGATAGAGATGGAGGGATAGAGAGAGAGATGGAGGGAGATGGAGGGATAGAGAGAGAGAGATGGAGGGATAGAGAGAGAGATGGAGGGATAGAGAGAGAGATGGAGGGATAGAGAGAGAGAGATGGAGGGATAGGAGAGGGATGGCGGGAGGGAAGCTGAGAGGAGAGGGATGGAGGGGGAGCTGAGAGGAGAGGGATGGAGGGGGAGCTGAGAGGAGAGAGATGTAGGGGGAGTTGAGAGGAGAGAGATGTAGGGGGAGCTGAGAGGAGAGAGATGTAGGGGGAGCTGAGAGGAGAGAGATGTAGGGGGAGCTGAGAGGAGAGAGATGGAGGGGGAGCTGAGAGGAGAGGGATGGAGGGGGAGCTGAGAGGGATGGAGGGGGAGCTGAGAGGAGAGGGATGGAGGGGGAGCTGAGAGGAGAGAGATGGAGGGGGAGCTGAGAGGAGAGGCATGGAGGGGGAGCTGAGAGGAGAGAGATGGAGGGGGAGCTGAGAGGAGAGGGATGGAGGGGGAGCTGAGAGGAGAGAGATGGAGGGGGAGCTGAGAGGAGAGAGATGGAGGGGGAGCTGAGAGGAGAGGAATGGAGGGGGAGCTGAGAGGAGAGGAATGGAGGGGGAGCTGAGAGGAGAGAGATGGAGGGGGAGCTGAGAGGAGAGAGATGGAGGGGGAGCTGAGAGGAGAGAGATGGAGGGGGAGCTGAGAGGAGAGGGATGGAGGGGGAGGCAGAGAGGAGAGGGATGGAGGGGGAGCTGAGAGGGAGAGAGATGGAGGGGGAGCTGAGAGGAGAGGGATGGAGGGGGAGCTGAGAGGAGAGGGATGGAGGGGGAGCTGAGAGGAGAGGGATGGAGGGGGAGCTGAGAGGAGAGAGATGGAGGGGGAGCTGAGAGGAGAGGGATGGAGGGGGAGCTGAGAGGAGAGGGATGGAGGGGGAGCTGAGAGGAGAGGGATGGAGGGGGAGCTGAGAGGAGAGGGATGGAGGGGGAGCTGAGAGGAGAGAGATGGAGGGGGAGCTGAGAGGAGAGAGATGGAGGGGGAGCTGAGAGGAGAGAGATGGAGGGGGAGCTGAGAGGAGAGAGATGGAGGGGAGCTGAGAGGAGAGGGATGGAGGGGGAGCTGAGAGGAGAGGGATGGAGGGGGAGGCAGAGAGGAGAGAGATGGAGGGGGAGCTGAGAGGAGAGGGATGGAGGGGGAGCTGAGAGGAGAGGGATGGAGGGGGAGCTGAGAGGAGAGGGATGGAGGGGGAGGCAGAGAGGAGAGAGATGGAGGGGGAGCTGAGAGGAGAGGGATGGAGGGGGAGCTGAGAGGGATGGAGGGGGAGCTGAGAGGAGAGAGATGGAGGGGGAGCTGAGAGGAGAGAGATGGAGGGGGAGCTGAAAGGAGAGGGATGGAGGGGAGCTGAGAGGGATGGAGGGGGAGGCAGAGAGGAGAGGGATGGAGGGGGAGCTGAGAGGAGAGGGATGGAGGGGGAGTTGAAAGGAGAGGGATGGAGGGGGAGTTGAGAGGAGAGGGATGGAGGGGGAGCTGAGAGGAGAGGGATGGAGGGGGAGCTGAGAGGAGAGGGATGGAGGGGGAGCTGAGAGGAGAGGGATGGAGGGGGAGCTGAGAGGAGAGAGATGGAGGGGGAGCTGAGAGGAGAGAGATGGAGGGAGGGGGAGCTGAGAGGAGAGAGATGGAGGGAGGGGGAGCTGAGAGGAGAGGGATGGAGGGGGAGCTGAGAGGAGAGAGATGGAGGGGGAGCTGAGAGGAGAGGGATGGAGGGGGAGCTGAGAGGAGAGGGATGGAGGGGGAGCTGAGAGGAGAGGGATGGAGGGGGAGCTGAGAGGGATGGAGGGGGAGCTGAGAGGGATGGAGGGGGAGCTGAGAGGAGAGGGAGGGAGGGGGAGTTGAAAGGAGAGGGAAGGAGAGAGATGGAGAGGAGAGAAATGGATGCAGGGGCCAGGAACTCAATCTCTTTGTCTCCCTCTCAGCTCTCTCTCTCCCATCTCCACTTTCTCTCTCCCTCAGCTCTCTGTTGTGCGACACACACCGGTCGTATCTGGGCCAACTACCTTAGTTTGTTTGGAATTGGAGCAGAATTACAGACACCTGTCAGCCAGCCAGCCTTGAGCTTTATGAACCATCTGTCTGCCAGCCAGCCTTGAGCTTTATTAACCATCTGTCTGCCAGCCTTGAGCTTTATTAACCATCTGTCTGCCAGCCAGCCTTGAGCTTTATTAACCATCTGTCTGCCAGCCTTGAGCTTTATTAACCATCTGTCTGCCAGCCAGCCTTGAGCTTTATTAACCATCTGTCTGCCAGCCTTGAGCTTTATTAACCATCTGTCTGCCAGCATTGAGCTTTATGAACCATCTGTCTGCCAGCATTGAGCTTTATTAACCATCTGTCTGCCAGCCTTGAGCTTTATTAACCCTCTGTCTGCCAGCCTTGAGCTTTATTAACCATCTGTCTGCCAGCCAGCCTTGAGCTTTATGAACCATCTGTCTGCCAGCATTGAGCTTTATTAACCATCTGTCTGCCAGCCTTGAGCTTTATTAACCCTCTGTCTGCCAGCCTTGAGCTTTATTAACCATCTGTCTGCCAGCCAGCCTTGAGCATTTATGAACCATCTGTCTGCCAGCCAGCCTTGAGCTTTATGAACCATCTGTCTGCCAGCCAGCCTTGAGCTTTATTAACCATCTGTCTGCCAGCCAGCCTTGAGCTTTATTAACCCTCTGTCTGCCAGCCAGCCTTGAGCTTTATTAACCATCTGTCTGCAAGCATTGAGCTTTATAAACCATCTGTCTGCCAGCATTGAGCTTTATTAACCATCTGTCTGCCAGCATTGAGCTTTATGAACCATCTGTCTGCCAGCCAGCCTTGAGCTTTATTAACCATCTGTCTGCCAGCTAGCTCAGAGCTTTAATCATCTGTCTGCCAGCCTTGAGCTTTATGAACCATCTGCCAGTCTTGAGCTTTATTAACCATCTGTCTGCCAGCTAGCTCAGAGCGTTAATCATCTGTCTGCCAGCTAGCCCAGAGCTTTAATCATCTGTCTGCCAGCTGGGAATCGGTCAAATCAAAGTTTGTCTTGTGCGCAGAATATTCCTCACGGAATGCCGTGTCACTGTGGCCGCGGCGGTGCTGTCGGCGGCCAGCTAAATTAGCCCCAAGGTTTAATACATCTCATTCTCTTCATTTACATTCCATGACTGTTTTCCCATTCGCTCGGAATGTTTGAAATGTCTGGCTTACTTTTTCTGATATCTGGCCTCCTGCGTACCTCCTTTCAAAAATAGACCTTTTCGTGTGTAACACTCATTAACCCTTGACTCGTGGGAATTGACCTCGATGGATAGAGATACAATGAAATGTTTATAAAATAAGAAATGTGGTTAACAAATTAAAAATGGGACAAGTTTGGAGATTTATGATGTAAATGACTTAGGCCAAAGGTGAGGACACAACAGTTCACCTGACACGGGTGTTTTGTCTTGTATGACGTCAGAGCTGTTTTCATTATAATCCTCAACGTCTCATCTTTCTAAATACATGGAGCCATTGTTAATGTACAGCATTGTCCCTCACTCTGACAACACAACATTAGCAGAAGTTGCCCAATCAGCAGGAGGGATGGGATGGGGGGGGGGACTTCTTGTGATGTGCAGTGCTCAAGTTCAGATCGTCAGTCAGTCAAAACCCATACAGAGCTGTGAAGCACAGAGCCTGACCTCATGTATAGAATGTTACTGTACAGCCTCTGACCTCATGTATAGAATGTTACTGTACAGCCTCTGACCTCTGACCTCATGTATAGAATGTTACTGTACAGCCACTGACCTCTGACCTCATGTATAGAATGTTACTGTACAGCCTCTGACCTCTGACCTCATGTATAGGATGTTACTGTACAGCCACTGACCTCATGTATAGAATGTTACTGTACAGCCACTGACCACTGACCTCATGTATAGAATGTTACTGTACAGCCACTGAGCTCTGACCTCATGTATAGAATGTTACTGTACAGCCACTGACCTCATGTATAGAATGTTACTGTACAGCCACTGACCACTGACCTCATGTATAGAATGTTACTGTACAGCCACTGAGCTCTGACCTCATGTATAGAATGTTACTGTACAGCCTCTGACCTCATGTATAGAATGTTACTGTACAGCCACTGACCTCTGACCTCATGTATAGAATGTTACTGTACAGCCACTGTGTTCTAATTTAGGCGCTCATCATCGTGTCAGCATGGACCCTGTAGAACGTTTCCAACACCTTGTAAAATTCCCTGAATAATTCAGGCTGTTCTGGGGACAAAGGGGGCGGTCTGACCCAGCACTAGATGTGTGTACCTAATAAACTGTCCGGTGAGTGCATGTTAGAGATGTGCAGTTCGTGAACGATTCAATCTTTTTGAACGACTCTTTATTGACTCGAGAGTCATGATTGGTTTTTCTGAGTGGCTCGTTCATTTCAGTCCTTCGTTTGACCTGATAGTGAGTCCTACAGCAGGATTGATACACGCTCCTCTGGCTCAGCGGCTCCAGAGCCCACCACCACCACAGAGCCCACCACCACCACAGAGCCCACCACCACCACAGAGCCCACCACCACCACAGAGCCCACCACCACCACAGAGCCCACCACCACCTCAGGGCCCACCACCACCACCACCACAGAGCCCACCACCACAGAGCCCACCACCACCAACTGTCTGTCATATATAGCCCCCCACCACCACCACAGAGCCCGCCACCACAGAGCCCACCACCACCACAGAGCCCACCACCACCACAGAGCCCACCACCACCACAGAGCCAACCACCACCACCACCTCAGGGCCCACCACCACCACAGAGCCCACCACCACCACCTCAGGGCCCACCACCACCTCAGGGCCCACCACCACCACAGAGCCCACCACCACAGAGCCCACCACCACCAACTGTCTGTCATATATAGCCCCCCACCACCACCACCACAGAGCCCGCCACCACCACAGAGCCCGCCACCACCACAGAGCCCGCCACCACCACAGAGCCCGCCACCACCACAGAGCCCGCCACCACCACAGAGCCCGCCACCACCACAGAGCCCGCCACCACCACAGAGCCCGCCACCACCACAGAGCCCGCCACCAATACAGAGCCCGCCACCAACAACTGTCTGTAATATAAAGCCCACCACCACCTCTGGGCCCACCACCACCTCAGGGCCCACCACCACCTCAGGGCCCACCACCACCTCAGGGCCCACCACCACCTCAGGGCCCACCACCACAGAGCCCAGAGAAGAAAAATCCATGTTTAATTGATCGCGTGATGCAACAATGACTGCAATTTAATTGATTATTGAATGTTATGATGGACACAGCTTTCTAGAAACAAAAACATAATGTTGTTCTCCAACTCCAGAACCGCTGAGATTATCATTCCTCCGACAGTCCTTCACAATCTATTCCGGTAGCGACCACAGCTCGACCTCATTTCAAATGCATCAAGAAATAATCGTATTTGTATGCCTTAGCAATCAACAAATGTACATTGTTTTTAAAGCACACGTTTTACATGTCTGTCACAAATGACAGCGCCAGTAAAGTCCCCCGTGGTCAACGAGAACGAGAGGCTCGTAGAATCAACGACCACGAGAACGAGAGGCTCGTAGAATCAACGACCACGAGAACGAGAGGCTCGTAGAATCAACGACCACGAGAACGAGAGGCTCGTAGAATCAACGACCACGAGAACGAGAGGCTCATAGAATCAACGACCACGAGAACGAGAGGCTCATAGAATCAACGACCACGAGAACGAGAGGCTCGTAGAATCAACGACCACGAGAACGAGAGGCTCATAGAATCAACGACCACGAGAACGAGAGGCTCATAGAATCAACGACCACGAGAACGAGAGGCTCGTAGAATCAACGACCACGAGAACGAGAGTGCTCCGGTAGGGGGTCCTAAGTGCTCCGTTAAGGGGTCCTGAGTGCTCCGTTAAGGGGTCCTGCGTGCTCCGTTAAGGGGTCCTGAGTGCTCCGTTAAGGGGTCCTGAGTGCTCCGTTAAGGGGTCCTGAGTGCTCCGTTAAGGGGTCCTGCGTGCTCCGTTAAGGGGTCCTAAGTGCTCCGTTAAGGGGTCCTGAGTGCTCCGTTAAGGGGTCCTGCGTGCTCCGTTAAGGGGTCCTGAGTGCTCCGTTAAGGGGTCCTGCGTGCTCCGTTAAGGGGTCCTGAGTGCTCCGTTAAGGGGTCCTGAGTGCTCCGTTAAGGGGTCCTGCGTGCTCCGTTAAGGGGTCCTGCGTGCTCCGGTAGGGGGTCCTGCGTGCTTCGGTAGGGGGTCCTGAGTGCTTCGGTAGGGGGTCCTGAGTGCTTCGGTAGGGGGCCCTGAGTGCTCCGTTAAGGGGTCCTGCGTGCTCCGGTAGGGGGTCCTGAGTGCTCCGTTAAGGGGTCCTGAGTGCTCCGGTAGGGGGTCCTGAGTGCTTCGGTAGGGGGCCCTGAGTGCTTCGGTAGGGGGCCCTGAGTGCTTCGGTAGGGGGTCCTGAGTGCTCCGTTAAGGGGTCCTGAGGGCTCCGGGTAGGGGGTCCTCCGGTAGGGGGTCCTGAGTGCTCCGTTAGGGGTCCTGAGTGCTCCGTGTAGGGGGTCCTGAGTGCTCCGGGTAGGGGGTCCTGAGGGCTCCGGTAGGGGGTCCTGAGTGCTCCGTGTAGGGGGTCCTGAGTGCTCCGGGTAGGGGGTCCTGAGTGCTCCGGGTAGGGGGCCATGAGGGCTCCGGGTAGGGGGTCCTGAGGGCTCCGGGTAGGGGGTCCTGAGGGCTCCGGGTAGGGGGTCCTGAGGGCTCCGGGTAGGGGGTCCTCCGGTAGGGGGTCCTGAGGGCTCCGGGTAGGGGTCCTCCGGTAGGGGGTCCTGAGGGCTCCGGGTAGGGGGTCCTGAGGGCTCCGGGTAGGGGGTCCTCCGGTAGGGGGTCCTGAGGGCTCCGGGTAGGGGGTCCTGAGGGCTCCGGGTAGGGGTCCTCCGGTAGGGGGTCCTGAGGGCTCCGGGTAGGGGTCCTCCGGTAGGGGGTCCTGAGGGCTCCGGGTAGGGGTCCTGAGGGCTCCGGGTAGGGGTCCTCCGGTAGGGGGTCCTGAGGGCTCCGGGTAGGGGGTCCTGAGGGCTCCGGGTAGGGGGTCCTCCGGTAGGGGGTCCTGAGGGCTCCGGGTAGGGGGTCCTCCGGTAGGGGGTCCTGAGGGCTCCGGGTAGGGGGTCCTCCGGTAGGGGGTCCTGAGGGCTCCGGTAGGAGAGGAGAGAGATGGAGTGTAGTGTACCAGTGTAGTGTACCAGTGTAGTGTACCAGTGTAGTGTACCAGTGTAGTGTATAGGAACCTGAGCTGAGCCATTTTACAGTGCCTTCAGAAATTATTTTTTAAACAAATTTAATTTAAAGCTGAAATCTATTGCGTCAGTAAGTATTCAACCGGTTTGTTATGGCAAGCCTACGGGGCGGCAGGGTAGCCTAGTGGTTAGAGTGTATAGGCGGCAGCGTAGCCTAGTGGTTAGAGGGGCGGCAAGGTAGCCTAGTGGTTAGAGTGTAGAGGCGGCAGGGTAGCCTCGTGGTTAGAGTGTAGAGGAGGTAGGGTAGCCTCGTGGTTAGAGTGTAGAGGAGGCAGGGTAGCCTAGTGGTTAGAGTGTAGAGGAGGTAGGGTAGCCTCGTGGTTAGAGTGTAGAGGCGGCAGGGTAGCCTCGTGGTTAGAGTGTAGAGGAGGTAGGGTAGCCTCGTGGTTAGAGTGTTGAGGCGGCAGGGTAGCCTCGTGGTTAGAGTGTAGAGGAGGTAGGGTAGCCTCGTGGTTAGAGTGTAGAGGCGGCAGGTAGCCTCGTGGTTAGAGTGTAGAGGTGGCAGGGTAGCCTAGTGGTTAGAGTGTAGAGGCACCGACACACACCGACCGTGTTTACACACACG
>NC_088217.1:4850009-4852509 GCF_036934945.1 Oncorhynchus masou masou
GTAGCCTTCTCCCTGTCTCCCTAATGTGATGGTAGCCTTCTCCCTGTCTCCCTAATGTCATGGTAGCCTACTCCCTGTCTCCCTAATGTGATGGTAGCCTTCTCCCTAATGTGATGGTAGCCTTCTCCCTGTCTCCCTAATGTGATGGTAGCCTTCTCCCTAATGTGATGGTAGCCTTCTCCCTGTCTCCCTAATGTGATGGTAGCCTTCTCCCTGTCTCCCTAATGTGATGGTAACCTTCTCCCTGTCTCCCTAATGTCATGGTAGCCTACTCCCTGTCTCCCTAATGTGATGGTTACCTGTTCCCTAATGTGATGGTAGCCTTCTCCCTGTCTCCCTAATGTGATGGTAGCCTTCTCCCTGTCTCCCTAATGTGATGGTAACCTTCTCCCTGTCTCCCTAATGTCATGGTAGCCTTCTCCCTGTCTCCCTAATGTGATGGAAACCTTCTCCCTTCTCCCTGTCTCCCTAATGTGATGGTAGCCTTCTCCCTAATGTGATGGTAGCCTTCTCCCTGTCTCCCTAATGTGATGGTAACCTTCTCCCTGTCTCCCTAATGTGATGGCAGCCTTCTCCCTAATGTGATGGAAGCCTTCTCCCTAATGTGATGGTAGCCTTCTCCCTGTCTCCCTAATGTGATGGTAACCTTCTCCCTGTCTCCCTAATGTCATGGTAGCCTACTCCCTGTCTCCCTAATGTGATGGTTACCTGTTCCCTAATGTGATGGTAGCCTTCTCCCTGTCTCCCTAATGTGATGGTAGCCTTCTCCCTGTCTCCCTAATGTGATGGTAACCTTCTCCCTGTCTCCCTAATGTCATGGTAGCCTTCTCCCTGTCTCCCTAATGTGATGGAAACCTTCTCCCTTCTCCCTGTCTCCCTAATGTGATGGTAGCCTTCTCCCTAATGTGATGGTAGCCTTCTCCCTGTCTCCCTAATGTGATGGTAACCTTCTCCCTGTCTCCCTAATGTGATGGCAGCCTTCTCCCTAATGTGATGGCAGCCTTCTCCCTAATGTGATGGAAGCCTTCTCCCTAATGTGATGGTAGCCTTCTCCCTTCTCCCTGTCTCCCTAATGTGATGGTAGCCTTCTCCCTAATGTGATGGTAGCCTTCTC
The DNA here is from genome assembly GCF_036934945.1 of Oncorhynchus masou masou. Taxonomy (NCBI): domain Eukaryota; kingdom Metazoa; phylum Chordata; class Actinopteri; order Salmoniformes; family Salmonidae; genus Oncorhynchus; species Oncorhynchus masou. The sequence continues at coordinate 4,851,124 of NC_088217.1, forward strand.
CCTAATGTGATGGTAGCCTTCTCCCTAATGTGATGGTAGCCTTCTCCCTTCTCCCTGTCTCCCTAATGTGATGTTAGCCTTCTCCCTGTCTCCCTAATGTGATGGTAGCCTTCTCCCTAATGTGATGGCAGCCTTCTCCATAATGTGATGGTAGCCTTCTCCCTGTCTCCCTAATGTGATGGTAGCCTTCTCCCTGTCTCCCTAATGTGATGGCAGCCTTCTCCCTAATGTGATGGCAGCCTTCTCCCTAATGTGATGGCAGCCTTCTCCCTAATGTGATGGCAGCCTTCTCCCTAATGTGATGGAAGCCTTCTCCCTAATGTGATGGAAGCCTTCTCCCTAATGTGATGGTAGCCTTCTCCCTTCTCCCTGTCTCCCTAATGTGATGGTAGCCTTCTCCCTTAACCATCACATTAGGGAGACAGGGTGATCTGTTCCCCTCTTTAGGTTCTACACCCTCCTGGTGTTGTCCTAATGTGATGGTATCTGTTCCCCTCGTTAGGTTCTACACCCTCCTGGTGTTGTCCTAATGTGATGGTTATCTGTTCCCCTCGTTAGGTTCTACACCCTCCTGGTGTTGTCCTAATGTGATGGTTATCTGTTCCCCTCGTTAGGTTCTACACCCTCCTGGTGTTGTCCTAATGTGATGGTTATCTGTTCCCCTCGTTAGGTTCTACACCCTCCTGGTGTTGTCCTAATGTGATGGTTATCTGTTCCCCTCGTTAGGTTCTACACCCTCCTGGTGTTGTCCTAATGTGTTGGTTATCTGTTCCCCTCGTTAGGTTCTACACCCTCCTGGTGTTGTCCTAATGTGATGGTATCTGTTCCCCTCGTTAGGTTCTACACCCTCCTGGTGTTGTCCTAATGTGATGGTTATCTGTTCCCCTCGTTAGGTTCTACACCCTCCTGGTGTTGTCCTAATGTGATGGTTATCTGTTCCCCTCGTTAGGTTCTACACCCTCCTGGTGTTGTCCTAATGTGATGGTTATCTGTTCCCCTTGTTAGGTTCTACACCCTCCTGGTGTTGTCCACCGCTCTGTTTGGAAAACCACCGTTCAAGAACGTCATCGTCAACGGACTGGTGCTGGCCAGGTCAGTTCACCTTGTCCCCCAACACACAGACAGACACACACAGTCACACACACACACAGTCACACACACACAGTCACACACAGTCACACACAGTCACACACAGTCACACAGTCACACACAGTCACACACAGACACACACACACACAGTCACACACACACACACACAGTCACACACAGACACACACAGACACAGTCACACACAGACACAGTCACACACACACACAGTCACACACACACACAGTCACACACAGACACAGTCACACACAGACACAGTCACACACAGACACAGTCACA